>NC_084990.1:21380831-21681374 GCF_963691925.1 Scomber scombrus
AACTGGTTACCTGTTGACTGCATCTCACTGCTACCTATCAGCCTGTGCTTTTGCATTTTCTTTGCCCAGGTGGGGACTACACTTTTTAGTGAAAATATTTTTGTGTGTATTATTGAAGATTACTTTCAAATATAAAATATATTTATATAAATAAAATGGGCTACTTGTATGATGCTTTTTTGCCTGTTAAATTATATAATGTAGTACATGTTGTCATTCATTCTTTTGTGCGAGTAATTCTACAGATTCTTTTTTTTTTTTTTTTTTAATTTGTAAAGATTTTCTTGTGTATAATCTCATTTACACATACACACCCACATTTAAATCTTCCTATAATTAAACCAAGTTCTACTTTCCATCGTCAGACAATTCAAGGGTCAACAGTGACAATGCTCTGCAGAACTTTTTTTTCTATGGATATGTTGAAGGCACACAACAGCCTTACACATCACTATTCAGTAGCCATTTACTTCATCACTTACGCACTATCCATACAATAAACATTAGCACCACCATGATGGAAAAGTTGCGTTGATATGACAGCAGTCTCCCATTGCCATCGTCCCAGATCTGTTTGTAGGTACATGACAGGCCATGTTATCACAATATGTATGACCTGTGAGTCTTTTCCCCAAACTGCACCACAGGCTGACAGCCAATTGGCTTCCATGTTTGAAACCTGAGTTTGGCTTGAGACAATGAAGAGTTTGGTTGCAAAGTAGTTAAGTGAAAGAGGCAGAGATATTTGAGTTAAGCTCTCTAAGGAGTTTCAGGCTGGGAATAAGGGATTTTCAGTCATGTGGTACAAACAGAGAAGCACAAAGGAGACCAATTTGTAATTTGCTGCTGTGAATTCAGGTGTATTAGCTGAAGTTGTAAGAAGATTATTTTCTATTCTTCATTGTTTAAACTAAAATTAAACAGATTATTTGACAGTAGGAATGGTGCGTATATAGGATATATAGGAATGGTAACACAAGGCTGTAGGGCTGCAACTATCATTTTCATCGGCGAGGTTTCCGTGAAAATGTAGTGCACATTTTAATGCAATTTACAGAAAATTGGGGGGAAAATGTGACTTAATGCACATTTCCAGCCACTACTGTTATATGAATATTTGGAGTTAGCTTATTAACAGTTGGTGGCACTAACTCTCCAGTGCCATTAAACCATTGCAGAAGAAAAGGACACATTAAGATAACGTCATTAAAAGAGCAACAGTTACACCTCAAATGGTGATTTTTTTTTTTGTGTGCAAATGTGGCATTTCTACTTGTTTCATGTATAATTTTAGAAATGTTGCAGTCTCCTTATCACTCCACACAGATCTGATGTTTTCAGCTCTTCAGTGAAATTTAAGTCACATACCTCATGTGTGTAATGATTTATTTGTCTGTTAAAATTTCACTTTGCCATATTTTGCTTTTATTGATACACTAACTTTTCCATATCAGCCACTTCAGTGCCAAACATTTTAAGCGATCAGTGTTCCCACTGACATTTTTAAACACTTAATTGAGAATGCGTATAAAAATTTGCACTTATCTCACAATTATTTTGTCACTTAAATTATTTATAAAATGTAAGAAAATACTGAAAAATGCCAATCACAATTTCCTGTAACCAAAGCTGACATCATTAAATTGCCGTGCAGATATTTTTGGTTTTACTTTGAGGTTTTGAGATATCCACCCCTCGTGTTCTGCTGCCAGAAATAGAATTTAATTTGTGGTGTTTTCATTGAATTGAAAAATGTCAATTACAAAATTCAGAAACAATGTCTTGGTTTCTCTAGAACAAACTGTGAAGAGTTTTCATTGGAACTACAACTTTCAAAAGACATAGTGCCCCTGAGATCTCTTCAAGTTGAAGTCTGTGGGTCATCCAAAGCAACAGGGATAAGAGATTAAATCTGTGTCATAATAATTGAACAAAATCTCATAAAGGGACACTTTTTCTGGAATGACGAGTTGCTGTTGAGGATTGTGAATCCCATTTTCTTTTCAAAGCGGTGAGCACCAAAAGTAAAATCCTATTAACTTCATTATATTTGGGTGGAGTCAGAAATCTCATATACATACTCTACTATGCTACCTTTGGGAAACACTGTGTAACATGGGTTATATCTCAGCATGGACAAACAAAACCACAACTATGTGCATGACTTGAGATAAGTCGTGAACTATGTTTGTTTTGTAAACATTTGGATGGACCAACACTTTAAGCTTGGTGACAGCCATTTAAAAGATTTAACAATAGAAAGTGTTTAATGAATGTAAGTAGAAGAATTATCATGACATAAATAATGATGTAATCCTTCAATTTATCTCAGAATGAAAAAGTTTTGAAGGTGGTCAGTAGTTACTTTCATATAACTACTGAAGTAGTACTGAATGCAGTCATGCACTAAGGCCCAAATAGAACACCTACATGTATGCAAATACACCCACAATACACACACTCATGCATATTCATTTCAGTGCACAGACACACCTTCAGAAAAAACAAAAACGTACCTGTCTGTCCGTTATGCCACGTGATCCTGAAAGGAGGTGTTAATCTTTAGTTTTTGCAGTGACAAGTGGGCTGGCTCATTCCAGCAGGTGACCGTTGTGCTACTGTACAGCCCCTCGGAGAGACTTCCAACTCAGGTACAGACATTAATTCGACTTGCTGAGCATTTATTTGTTTTGCCAAAAGTTACCAGTTGATGTCTAAAACATGCTTGTATTTCAGCTGTTGCACTTATGCAGATCAGAAACTATTATGTCAGAATGTTGTTTTTTTATGTCAAATGCAGAGAAGATCTAAAAAATTATCTAAAATCTACGTAGATGGAAAGTTATAGGTCTTATATATTCCAGGAAATACAGCAAGCTGAAAAGAGGCACGTAAAACTGCATCAAATATTAATTGTCCTTTTTTAAAGGGACAAGTTGTCACTTCAGTGTGTGAAAATGTCAACACAGAGGATAAAAATCTGAGGCAACAAGTAAGTAAAGGTTGTGGACAAGAGAACAATTGGTAATCTGAGATACAGTATTAACAGCAGTAACACAATGCCTGAATAGATGTGGTCAAGGTGATAAGGAATGTTTGTGATCATGTTTCACAGTGAAATCTGATATGAAATACGGAGCCATATTTTGTGAAATAACATATTGGATGATTCATTTTTAAAATACTTGTAAAAATGAATATGTTTGTTGTAGTTTGATAAAGGAAGATGAGAAGCACAGTAAGAAAAAAGGGATGTGAATGTGTGTGGTGCCATCACTGCTGACACAACAGGAAAGACTGTTTCATAAATATGCGTCTATTGATCTTTTAAACAGTGAACCACGCAAGTGGAGAATCTGAAGGTCATGTTGATTTGAACCATACTGCTGCAGACGCAAAAGATAATCAAAACCTGATGACAAGACACTGCTTTAGACAAAAAAATGACTCATTTAATTCACTTTCTAAAGTCAGACAGAGACAGAAGTGAAGACGATGATACACACTCATCCAGAAATAGACTTTGAATAGAAATATCCGCTCATTTCGAAATCTTCGACTAAGATGTAAATCATACGTCTGGATTCAAGTGCAACGTTAAGCTATTTCTGATGAAGCAAAACAAAACCAAACACACGCTTTGGTCCACTTGGCTCTTTGAAGCTTGGATAAACCATTAACCTCCAGGAACTGACTGCATAAATATAAGAACAACATGTCTTCTGGCAATTAAACTGCATTTTAAAAAAAACTGGACATGAGATCAACAGATCAACAGATTTGTCTTTGCAAATTCCTGAAACAACTGTTGTGATCTCAACACCGCTGGCACACGGTTCATTTGATGCAGCGAGTTTAAGTGACTTGTTAAGATGGTAATATTTTGCAGCGTTGAGGTTTTGAAGGTCATTAGAGGTGGCAGAAACCCCTGCGGCAGAGCTAAGACTAGCCACCCATGTACACGGTTCTGTTCTAGTGAACAACAGATGGGTGGCACAATGTCATTTGCAGTAAGTGAGCATGTAATGGAGTTGTAAGTGCCCTGAGCAGGAGAGGAAATAAGCCAATTGCCTAAGTTGTTTCCAGAGTTCATCCCGTGAATCCTATTGTTGGCAGCGGATGACGAACCGTTTTGAATACAAAAGGACACTCAGGACAAGCTGTTGTAGAAACCTCAGAAATATAAAGTTTCATATCCAAGGAAGTAAAGTTTTTTGCTTTGTTCAGAGAGAGAGAGAGTGCAGTGGAAACTTTATGCCAAAGGTCAGAATGTGTTTTGGTTGTAAGTTGTGATGTGTGTTAGGTGTGATGTCTTGTTTTGTACACAGAGCTGATGTTTCAGGTCATAAGCTCCACAAATGGGAAGAGAGAATGTGGAGAAAACAGCTCAACCTAGTGGGTCAACACAACAGAGGGGCAGCTGTCTGAAATGTACTGCTTATGAGGGGAGGCTACACGGTACAGTAAAAATCCAAATTACTGATTTACAACAGTTCTACCATGCTCACAATATTTTGCTGAGCATGATTTCTGTCCATATGGAAAAACACATATATTTCAGTGCATACAGTAGACTGCATGTGGTAGAAATTTCTCCTCAGTATCTTGAAGTACTTAAAAGACGTTCAGTTCTGATTAAAACGTCTTT
Organism: Scomber scombrus; assembly: GCF_963691925.1. Lineage (NCBI taxonomy): Eukaryota > Metazoa > Chordata > Actinopteri > Scombriformes > Scombridae > Scomber > Scomber scombrus. Next base: position 21,385,480 of record NC_084990.1, read on the forward strand.
TCAAGGCCTGATACTCCAGATGCTATTATGGTCAAAATCACTCTGACAACAGTCACATCAAGCTGAAAAATGCAGAATTAACAGTGGATTAATTGTGTCTTTGAAGTTGTATTTTTGAGCTGACCACATGAAACAACATGGGAGTATCCTAATTTACGTTTCCTGCCAGTGTTAAGATACTTGAGTTTCTGTTTTGTTTTTTTATTTAAATTTTTTTTAAGACATTTATTTCATTTCCTTTTTTGGAGTGACAAACTCTTCATGGACTGTCAGGGCATTTGTCTTCATTATGTCATCATGTTACTCCTGACTCTGCAGGAAGGAAATGAAGAAAAAAATGACAACCTTTATCATAGTAAGGGTTAGGGTTAGCAGTAGCTCCAGGTTGCCACTAAACCATTGTAAAAGAAACAGGCAAACAAACAGCCCATTTCTGTACACAGAGTTGTTGTCTTCATCTGCCGCTACTTTTAATCTCTTCAAGTGGATATTTCAGCCACACGTCATTTCAATTCAATTCATTTTCTAATAATGTACATGAGCATCATCATCATATATATGAGCATCATCATGTAAATTATGATTCATTGCACTTTGTCGCATTTTTCTGTTATCGATAAGCCAACATTTCCACTTTAACCAAAAAAAAAACCTCTTGGGGATATTTCAAGATTTTTTTCACTTTTCAGCATTTCCACTCAGTTTGTTTTTTTGTACACAAATTGAAAATGGAAATGAAAACTGGCAGATGGAAATACAATTATTGCCATCCATGGAGCCTAGCGTAGCAAAAATGACTCCAAGTAATTGATCAATAATGAGAAATAGTTGCCAGTTCACTTTCTGTCCATCGACTAATCAGCAACTTTACTGAGACTGGAAGTTACACAACCAGCCAAAGTTGTAAAACTGCATGAAAAAGCAGGAATAAGTTAAATAACAACTTTATACCCTGTTCCACAAACATCAGTGGTGCAGTGTTTTGCTTAAATATCTCAACAACAACTTTTTTGACTTGCCTGATTTTGCTACTGATTCATCTAAAAAGTGATATTTGCATGGCAGCGTTCAGACTGATAACCTATGACTGTTGCAGTAACACAGCATCTTTGATTTTCCAGTTGGATGCTGTGTTTTTCTCCTTTCGTTCATATCAGGGTACTTAGGAGGGGATTATGGGAAGCTAATAGGACGTTATTTCTATGACCTCATGGAGTGAGCTCCAAAGTCTGGCAGCATCGCCTTAGCTCTAGCCAGGAGGAAGTGGAGTCTGTGACTGGAGCCCAGTTCACTCAGTCAGATAGCGGTGATTCAAACCCCATTTGTTTTGGGCGTAGAGGATGCTCTCAGTGGTTTGGCTGTGATTGATCATTCCTCTGCCCGTGATCGTACCATGACACTATTCCAGTTTCCACATTCATTTTTCCCTCTGCTAACTTAGACCAGTTCGGTCCTGTGGCGCTTCCATTATTGGCCCTCTGACAATTCTTTGGACCCCACCCAGAAAAAAAGGTCTTAGGCCATTGCTGTGGACAACAGCAAACCTTTGCATGGAAACATTATTGTATGTTTACAGAGTTACTGGGGCAAAAGATATCCTACTGTGGTAGACAACAACAGACCGCTCATCATTAAACCGATACTTAAAGCGAAATTAAAGTGCAAAATGTCAACTGTACCTGCATCGTTTGACGCATTTCTATAATTTTAGCTGTCAAACAATGACAAAACAATAAAAACATGGCTTTTAATATGCTTATTCCAGTACAACCGCTGCCAAAAAAAATAATTTTGTAAAATCCATCAGCAGAGATGCATTAAATGAAGAGTAGCGATATTTCCACAAGTATTTGGAGCACATTAGGTATTACGTAGGTTTACAAGTTTGTACAAAAACCTTAAAAGCCAAAGTAGCAGCCCAAGTGAGGACTGTTACGATGGGTTTTGTATCTCCAGGCAACTACCCCATTATGATTAAATGTATTGACACACAACAAAGAGGCAGGAAAAACAGAATCATACATGGTAAACATTCCCAGATTGCTATCTTATAAATAGATCCCAGAGCAATCAAAGCACGGACGAAAAAAACAAATAGGAGACAAAATATGAAAAAAACATGTGAAGGAAATTATAAGGATATCCCATGATGGAAAAAACAAACAAAAGATAAAAACAGGCATCATAACAAAACTTTTTCTGTCCTGTCTTACTGTTCTTATTATCAACACAGTGCTGCTCATAACATCTTTATACTAGATGTTACAGGAAGGTGAGCAAGAGGTTAGAGCTTTCCAGTGATCAGCCAATGTTTTTGATACATGGAAGACTCCACCGTTAATTGTTTCCTCCTACAAAAAAGTCGGTTAAAGGGCAAGATTGGTTTAGGTGAATGGCTGTGTGGACCAGTTTCTCTCATGGGAATACTCTTTAAGAATATTTTGAAAGATATGACAGAGTTGCAGCATCAAGTCAAAAAGGGTTAGGGTTAGTGTTCATTAAAATCTTCATATATTGTCACATTTATTAAGATTTACATCATTTGTACTGTTTGCTTTCATTCACGGATTTTCATTTTTAAACATATCCTATCAATAGACAATCACATCTGCAATTTTAGCCCTAATTTTGCTTTAAGAGTGATGTAGAACTTGTGTTTCTCAAGTTACAACAACAACAACAACATATCGGAATTTCCATGTTAGATTTGTGTTGTGTTGTTGTTGTGGACTCCTGCAGCCCCATGTGGGTCAGAGATCAGACAGCTTTTAGCAACTATTTGGTCTTGTTGGCGGTGTCATCTGTCTGCTCCCGCTGTCATGACCTGCATTACTCTAATGATCTTCTCTCAGTTTTGGGTCAGTTGAACGAGACAACAACAAACTACTCTGTCCAAATTGAAAAATGTTAGAAAGTTGCTGATTTAGGACTCTGGTCAGGGGGTTACACCTTGGTTAAAAGTAATGCAATGAATTACACAGAGGGAGGGTTAGACACTGATCCAGATAACTGTCCAGAAACTGAAAACTACATATGGTCTTTCAAAATTGTCAAGAAAATGTGTTGAGAATAGAGAGGATATTGTCATTGATTTCATTGTACTGGTTTCTAAAGCTGCAACTAACAAATATAAAATAATTTTCCGATTTTTTTTTCTTCATTTTTTACAAATGTTTGGTCTATATAATGTCCAAAAATAGAGAGAAACGTCCATCACAATTCCCAAGAGCCCAAGTTAACATGTTTAATAGTTTGTCCAAAACCCAAAGACATTCACAGTACCACCAACTTACACATATTCAATTTCAAACCTCTGAAATACAAAGTGAGTGTCGACTATTCATATGTTCGCTTATCAGACTATATAGTGGGGTTAATTTAAGGCCACGGTGTGTATAATTTAAAAATGTCCAACTCTGGTGCCCCCTAGTGCTGGTACAAAAACAGAAGCTGTAGCAGACCATAATGTCACCTTTGTTTTTGTGTGTCATGTCACACTGATGAATAAAATCGCTAAACATTGTTTGTTTTCCCTACAGACTCTGCAAGATGCATAAACAATATAAATCTGTGAGCCCAACTGATGACATCACAGTGAACACTGAGAATGGACATCTACCAAAGAAAAACCGATATGTGCGTAAAGAAGGACACTGTAACGTTGTGTTCCGCCATGTTCCTGAGGAGTGGTTGCTCTTTGTGACTGACATCTTCACCACTTTGGTGGAGATCAGATGGAGGGTGATGTTCCTGATCTTTGCCCTATCCTACATCCTGTCCTGGCTCTTCTTCGGGATCCTCTACTGGGTCATCGCTCTCGTTCATGGTGACATGAGAGACCCCACAATTGACCCCTGCGTGTACGAGGTGCGTAGCTTCACTGCTGCTTTCCTTTTCTCTCTTGAAACTCAAACCACCATTGGTTACGGTTTCAGGGGAATGTCTGAGAACTGCATGATTGCCATCATCGTCGTCACCATCCAAGACGTCGTCAGTTGCTTCATCGACACCTTTGTGATTGGAATTGTTGTCGCCAAAATGGCATCTGCTAGAAAGAGGGCGCAGACTGTGGGCTTCAGTACCCGTGCCGTCATCAACCTTCGTGATGATCACCTGTGTCTTTCCTGGAGAGTCGGTGACTTCCGCAGGCACCACCTGGTGGAGGGGACAGCTTGCGCTCAGTTAGTCCATACCACCGTGCACACCACAGGGAAAATGGACGTGACCTATGAAGACCTGGCCATCCAGCAGAAGGACATCATCCTGGTCACACCTACCACCGTCTGCCACAGGATCGAGCCCAGCAGCCCTTTGTACAAGATGAGTCTGGTAGATCTGCGGAAAGCCAACTTTGAGCTGGTGGTTTCGTTCACGTACACAGATGACTGCACAGGCATGCTGCATCAGACCCGTACGTCGTACACTCCACCTGAAATCCTCTGGGGTCAGCTGTTCCAGGAGATGATCAGGGTCACCAAGAGGCACTACAGGGTGGACTACATCCTGTTCAATCATACTGCAAAGGTCCTGGTGCCCGAGGTGAGCGCTGAGGACTACGACCACAAGAAGCAGCTGCGTCCCTCTCCTCGACATTCCCCACGTCTTTCGCCCAGATCTTCTCCACGGCCCTCACCGAGGTCACATCGGAAAAACCATGAAAAACTTCTGAAACCTCCAACGGTGATGGTGGAATTTGTTACCGACAGCCAACCTGAACCAACTGTTTCAACATCTCAAGCTGACACACCTCAAAACACTTTGACTTTGCCAAATGACCTCACGAGTAAAGAAATGTAAAAACAGCCAGAAATAAATATTGAGAGTGCTACTCGTTTAAAAAAAATGTGTTTAAAGTGACATTTGCCCAAAATCTGTCTTTTTTTTCTTCTTTTTTTTTTGAGTATCAAACACTCAACCCTCGTAGGCTTGAAAGCTGCTCATCCAGGTACTTGTAGGCTATTGAAGGGATCCTTTACTGTGGTTTTCAAAGTGCAGGTAACAGTACATGTTAGCTCAGCCAGCAAGAATGTAGCCTGCTGATGACTTCTGTTGCCTCCATGTGTCATGTGACCACTGCCTTTAAAATTTTAACGGCCCCTCCCTATTTGCATACTCGCAACTTGAGATGTTAAGGCTTTTTATAATTTTAGGCTGCAGGATGTATTTTGTTGTACTACCACAAATTGGTAACACGGCTGATATAACAATAAAAAAACAGCTTTAATTATACACCTGCTACTCTTTCATCGGTCAGGAGAACTTATTAGGGAAGTTACCACTGAGTGACGTGCTTGAGAGCGAATCTGTAAACCACTACTGTACTTTAGACCAATATACTGTATTAAAGAAAGCAATTTTTACAAGCTTGGCAGGGTTGTACCTGGTTGTACAGAGCTTACAAATGGACAAAGAAGTGGATCATGCAGCAGGAGTGGTTTCATACTATTGAAATCCTCTATAACTGACATGGATTTAAGCTTGAACCTCCAGCTGCTCTCCTTGACTGAAGAAGTTACAAACATTTTAAGCCTACAGGAGATGAGTATTTGATGCACAAAATACAAGATATCAAATATAGGTACTGATTGATTGTCAAACACTGTAACAGGCACATTATTTGAAATTCTTTATAAGCTTATTGAAATATTCAGGGTCCTGTAGACCCAATTAAAACAATATAAGATGCACTGTTCAGTGGGTGAGAACTTGTTTTTACATGATATACTGTAAAGACCTTGTAATGGGACTTTTTTTGTCAACTGCTGTTTGCAAGATCAAGACTGGACTTTGAATCACAACTTTTAAGCCAACATGGAGCCAACAAGTCCTGCAAGTGCTCAAACTAATGGACATTTGAACATCTACATGTACAATTTAATGACAACTGGGCAAACTCCATGTGTATGTTGCTTATTTTTTATAAGATCTTGTTACATGACCTTTTACTAACCATTTTCTTGATGCAAATGTTTAAAGTCTAGTCACTGTTGTCAGTAAATAAGTAAGAGTCATGGGGATGACGACACAAATATCCCTTATTTTGAGAAAAAACACCACAGTTTATATGAAAAACATGGAAAATGTTAAATTTCCTTCATGTTTGTGGTGGTGGAATCAGCAAACCATCTCACACAAAAATAGATGAACTTATTTGTGAAACAAAACATATTTTACATTCCTGACTATTTTATCAACACCAGAACAGGGGGATGTGTTGTAACAGACGGACTAAATGTTTTGTTTTTCATTTTTCAATAAATTTATAAAATATGAAAACAATATTGCTTGTACACAATACCAATGTCAACAAGTTCAATAAAGTGATGTTTAATTGTCTGGTTTGCCTCTTCACTTCCTCTAATAGACACGCATCTGTCTGAGATGGATCATGGTTCTTGTCAAAGAATAAAAAGGCCTGATTGGAAAGGGCACTTTGATGTCAAGTAATCAGACAGACAAAAGTAACCAGACGCTGCCTTACAACATGCTGTGTCGCTGTGATTTGCTTCATAGTGTAATCTGATAATAAATCCAAAATAGATCAATCAAAAGCTCATGATCTTATTTAAGCACAAGATCATGACAGTGCGATGTACATTTATCAACTTGATAGCTCACGTTTGTTTGAGGTTCAGTCGATTAAAGAATTTATTAACGTTTTCTGTCTTACACGTGCACCAGAGCATCTACAACCATACACAAATGCAGATGTAAAATATAGAAATTAGGGTTCAAAAGTTGTCTTCTTGCTCATCCATTTTAAGAGAAGCATGAAGGTTGTTAAGAACAAGTGTTTTTCTACAAATGTGCTTAAATGTTTGCACACGTTTCCCCAAGCAGTTCTTAAGAGCAAGTATCCATGCACAACATTAAGGGTTCTGATATACCTTAAAAAATACACACATCACAAAGTGAAAGTGTTGATTTTTTCTACTCTGAAGTGAACTACTGAGTTCTTTAACATTAAATCTCGACTCTCACTGTGCACTTAACAGTCCACAGTCTATAATTCATTTTCCTGGGTGGAAGCCAGTTTAATGGGGACATTATGTTTTTTTGTGATTTCCGTCATTTATATACTCTTTTGATGCAACTTGTGTTCCCTGTAAGACAAAACCCAGGGTTTTCCTTACTTGTTGTAATCAACCATCCATTCCATAATCAGTGTTGCTCTCAGTTGTCCACTCTCACTCTCACTATCAGGCTCGAGCATTTGAGTTCCCATTTCGAGTAAAGAACGAAAAAATGAAGTTAGATCAGGCTAATGTGGTTTGTTAATGTAGCCTCTGGAGCTGAAGGAAACTTCCTGAGGCTAACCAATCAGAACAGAGTGAGCGCATCAGGAGGTGATCCTTAAAGAGACAGGAGCTAATACGGCCTGTTTCAGACAGCAGCTGAACTGAGGGGATGTGCTAGTACAAGATAAGTAAGGACTTCTTAACAGTCAATCATGCAACGCTATTCCAGTAGAGCCCTAGAATATAAATATAGACCTGGAAATGTACATGAGAGGTCCTCTTTAACAGTGAGTGCTTATTCACACTGTTAAGAGCTTCTTCTTGGCTGTGCATGATATTGAGGATGATGCTGCATACACTTGACAGTAATATACAATGTAAAGGAAGAGTGCATTCAGGGAAATGTAGTTTTACAAAGGGAGTTCTCTTCAGTTGCACATAATTAAATGTAAGTTGCATTATAAACAGGAGAAAGATCAGTCTTGATATAAACAAAAACTGGAATTTTTGAGTATTAAAATGAAACCGAATGAGCAGTAAAAACTCTACAGTCTTTATAATTCTGGATGTTCATGTTCCTGGGTGGAAGTCAGTTTAAGAAAGTGAACTTTGATTGACTGAGCGACTATGACCTGTTAGTCTGAAGCTTATATTAAGTCTTTAATGAAGCATTAGAGTGGACTACACACATCCTCTATTGTGAATGTTGTTGTCATCATTTCTGTAAAGATTAAAATATAGCATGAGGAAGGTTGAATTTAAACATCATCACTCATTAGTGTTCATGACTAAACTATCGACTTGAAAAATGAAGCATTTGGTTCCTCCTGCTGGTTTGAGCTTCTCAAGATGCTCTTTGCCTTCCATGACTGGGTAGGAGTAAGAAAAGTTCATATTCGGTGTCCTCCTCCTCTATCCTGTGCTGCTGTCTGCTGCTCACTCACATTACAGAGCTCTGTGTGTGGGAGCCAATCACTGGTTAACTCCAGTCTCCAGCTCTCCACCTTGTGGTCCACACGCAGCACTGGGCTGCTGCATGCATCGCTCTCTTTATTGCTGGAAATTGGGCATGGAAAGCAAACACACACAACGCGCACAGTTCACTGACACAGGTGGTTTGGGCTAAATATATGTGCTGTTACAAATAGCCAGATCTAAAAATAAGACCCACAGAGAGAAAGAAGAAAAAAAAAACAACTAGACGTTCAGTTCAAAAGCTTCTTTGAAAAACATGTAGTTGTGCGTTAATGTTTATCATGAATTAGTAAGCAGGAGGAATGATTTAGTCAATGGCTTTAACACAACACGGCTGCAGCCTGACCTAAAATTATAGGGCAACAGATGCATAGTCTAAACATCCGAAGCCACTTGATAGCTCAGTGGAGAAAGACAGTCATATCATAATACAGGCATGTAGGCCTTTATTGAGTGAGTCATTCTTTCCAACAGAACACATTTTCCATATCCACATTAAAAAAAAGTAAGATCTATAAAAACAACAGATATCACAAAAATGAGGATGATGGTCAGCTGGGTTGCACACTGTTAACAGCAGGTGTTAACAGGCACAGAAGTCTTTTTTTTGCCTTGAAAGATTTTAATAGCAAGAAGAGAACTGGATGATTTCACAAGTATATCAGGGATTTTTTTTTCTTAATTAAAAAAAAAATCATTTTAAGTCACCATGGTCAAAAGTTGTTGCTCTTCTGTCTTTTTAAATGTATTTATTGCATTTAAATATGAAATGATGCACTTCACAGCATTTATTACAATCCCTCTCCGATTCAAAAGCAACTAAAACTGTTTCCTCTTTGAATATTCCTTAAACTTGTGTTTGTTTTTTCAATAATTTATCTCTATTGAATCACTATTTAATGCAAATGTCTTGCTTTTTATTTGTCTTGTCGTCTTCTCTTGGCTTCATGTGTTATCTGCAGGTTGACTATAAAGTTGCTTATTGTTTAAAGAAAGCACATCGAAATCACTTCATTCATTTTTTAGCCTTATATTTATTTTTTATCGGTTTAATAGTAGTGTTGTTGACCAGATTTAACCATATAAGGGGGGGAGTCTAAATTAATGCTTTCCTGATGTTTATTTTTGTTTGTATTTCCTTGACCCTTGATTGAGATTTAACATGTCATCGACCAATTAGTGTCCAATTGCTCTCCCGTATTGTGTTCTGTTCAAATCATCGGTCATACACACACGCACACGCGCGCGCACACACACACACACACACACACACACACACACACACACACACACACACACACACACACACACACACACACACACAACATTTACACAAAAACACAGAATAATTGCGCCTGTTCTTCTGTGCGCGCTCCCCTCCTCTCGCTCATTGGCTGGGCGCTGAGCTGGGGGCGGACCATGCCGGTGCGTGCTGGTTAAAATCTTTGGTTGACCCTGACTGCCAAGCACTTTATCGAGAACCGGTCCTCCAGAGACATGAGGGAAGTTTCACACTTCCTCTTATTCGGCCAAAGTAAATAACAAGCGCGCGGAAAGGACGCCGAGATATAAGGAGGCAAAACACATCTGGATTATATTTCACCAAGCTGATCCAAACCGGTCCACACATGAGCAACAGGTAGATCATACATGACTTTCAGGCTTTCCGTTCATAGATCTGCTCTCTCTTGTGTTTTAAAGTGAACTGTGATGCCTTGTCTAGGAGCTATACGCAAATCAGTATCGTTATCTTTTAGAGAGTAACCGCTCATTGTGATGGTGTGAACGTTATTCTCCATGACACGCGGACTTCCTGACTTTTACGCACGTCTTCTGCGCCCACAGCTGTCAGATAAAGCGCCAAAAGTTTCACTTTGTTACATCATCCGTGTTTTTTAGGCTTTTTGAGACAAATACTACTTTGTTATGGCTTGAATTAGAGTGTAAACGTGCATGTGTCTTAGTCAGAGGGGTGTGTGTGTGTGTATCGTCTTTGTGCGCGGGCGCGTGAGTGTAGGGGGGTGATTGCATCAGAAGCCCTTTTTTCCCCTCGCACCTGTTAACATTTGTCGGTGGCATTTGGTGCAAAAGCCTCTCCCTCTTTATAGTCAGATAGCTACTATATAATAGCTGTTTAACAACATAAGTATGTTGATAACAATTGTCATTAGTGTGTTATTTATTGATTTAGTTTTTCTACAAAAGCTGTAGAAGCACTACTTACAAAGGTACAGTTTGGCTCCATATGCTTAGATTTATCAAAAGGAGAAAATCTGCTCCATTGTTATATTGTCCCTCATCTGTGGATAAAGCATCCTCAGTGAAGTGCATTCATATTAGATGCTGCTTGGGTGAAATAACTGTTGGCTGTAACACAAGTGAGACATGTGATGTGGTTACATGCAGAAAAAAACCCAACTTACAAGCAGTCAAGAGTCATACTTTCATTTCACAACTAAAACTGGAAGGTGAAAAAATGTGTGGTAATGTCACATAGCCTATGTCAATTGTACGTGACACTGTATAGACCTCTGGAACCAAAGAGCTTTTTAGTTTCCGATTCATCTTGAATCTCACACTTCAGAGATGAAAAAAACAATATAATAAATGAAAAACAAAGACAGACAGAACGCAGAGACTGCAGCAGGTTGAGTTAGACTTTGTTGCCAGGACAGCCAAAACTAATGAGAGGTCTTTTACTTCTGCCGGATGAATTCTCACAGGACAGCCATTATCGCTGCACAGAGAAGTAATCCCAGAGGGCTGTCAGAGAGTCAACAAGCTTTGTGCATCTCTTCTGCACAGATGAATCTTGCACTCGCCCGTAAAGCTTCTATAAAATAACAGAGCCTGAACACTAAGACTGACGTGATGCCGTTTATATTGTGCTCCTGTTCTGCAAAGATGAAAGTTGACAGAAAAACTTGCTTATCACAGATAGAGCTGCTCCATAAAACTGCTTCCTAAGATGGTCATGAAGATATGTTAAGTTTGTAGAAGCTGATGACAACAGTATAACTTTAAAATCATGTTGCACATGCAAAACATCTTCCATCTCCCTTAAATTTTAAGTAGGAATTACATGTGAAAATGTGCAATAATGCACTTCTGAGCGTTAAGATGAAATCCAGCCTGTACAGAGCTTTGGTTCAATTCATGACACATGCTTTTTTTCTGACTATTATTCAAAAGAGTACATAGGGGGAAAAAATGATCAAAAATGTATATCTGAGCTTTCTCAGTGTAAGTTTTTAATATGGGATCCCGTAGAAACGCTGTAACCCACAGCCCTACGAGAAATGATCAGGTCAGTAAAGGGCAGCCAAGAAAAACAAGTCAACTTTGTAAATGACCAATAACGGGACCTGAGTGCAATTACTGTGTGGCCTCTCTCAGTGAAAGCTGAAATGTTAGATCAGGGTTAAATATCACTGTTTTTGTTCGTCATTACTGGATGAAATGTTGTTGGCACACAGAGACGAGATTTTCCGGCTCTTGGGTTTAAAGTTTTTGATGGTTTTTCTCAGGCTGCACGCACATCTGACTTCACAGAGATGAGGTTATCAGTTCTGACATGTCATATGACCATGTTTGGAAAGTTGCTATTAAACACTTTGATAGCGCTGTGATTAACAGTCTTTAACATGATTTTATAAAAGTTTATGATTTATCTGAAAGCTGGCTTATCTAACACGTATTCTGTTTTTTGTTGCAGATGAACTTGATGAGGTCCAGTCTTCTGATGAAAGAGGAGTGAGCACTTCATCCTCCTCTTGGTTGCACTCCATATCGGGGCCAGTGAGGCTGAAGAGGCTTCCCTTCAGCCCCCCTCATTTTGTCACCATTTCCTCTTTGAGTCGGTCCCCAGAAGTGTTTCAAAACTGTTTCTGCAACGCTTTTTCCAGAAACTTAGACTGTTTTCCAAAGCAGAAGCAGCACAGCCCTCCCAGACAGAGGTGATGGGAAGTGTGCGAGCCAGCCGCTACAGCATTGTGTCATCAGAGGAGGACGGCATGAAGCTTGCCACTATGGCAGTACCCAACGGCTACGGTAACGGCAAGGGCAAGGTGCACACGAGGCACCAGCCACAAAGCCGATTTGTAAAGAAAGACGGTCACTGCAACGTGCAGTTCATCAACGTTAGCGAGAAAGGTCAGCGCTATTTGGCTGACATCTTCACTACGTGTGTGGACATCCGCTGGAGGTGGATGTTCATCATCTTCTGCCTCGCCTTTCTCCTGTCATGGCTGTTCTTCGGCTGCATCTTCTGGCTGGTGGCCATCTTCCACGGGGACTTAGAGAGTGGCGCACCGAAGTGCGTCTCCAACGTGAGCAGCTTCACCGCTGCCTTCTTATTCTCCATTGAGACTCAAACTACTATTGGCTATGGTTACAGATACGTAACAGATGAGTGCCCTGTTGCTGTCTTCATGGTGGTTTTCCAAAGCATCGTGGGCTGCATTATTGATGCCTTCATCATTGGCGCTGTCATGGCAAAGATGGCTAAACCCAAGAAGAGGAATGAAACTTTGGTTTTCAGCCATAACGCCACTGTGGCCATGAGGGACAACAAGCTATGTTTGATGTGGCGTGTGGGCAACCTAAGGAAAAGTCACCTGGTTGAAGCACATGTGCGAGCACAGCTCCTAAAATCCCGAACGACAGCAGAGGGAGAATACATCCCCCTCGACCAGATGGACATAGATGTTGGCTTCGATAGTGGGGTTGACCGTATCTTCCTGGTCTCCCCCATCACCATCGTCCACGAAATCGATGAGGGCAGCCCCTTCTACGACATGAGCAAACAAGACCTGGACTCCTCAGAGTTTGAAATCGTAGTCATCCTGGAGGGCATGGTGGAGGCCACCGCCATGACCACACAGTGCCGCAGCTCCTACGTGGCCAGCGAAATCCTCTGGGGCCACCGGTTTGAGCCTGTGCTGTTTGAGGAGAAGAACTACTACAAGGTGGACTACTCTCGCTTCCATAAGACATATGAGGTGCCGAGCACCCCGCTGTACAGCGCAAGAGACCTCGCAGAGAAAAAGTTCATTCTCTCAAACTCCAACTCCTTCTGCTACGAAAATGAGATGGCGCTGGAGAACAAAGAGGACACAGACGAGGGGAACGGGGGCAGCGTTGGGCCCGACGGCACCCAGACAGACAACATCTCAGAGACTGAACACAACCAAGCCACGGTGCCACTGGAGCCCCGGCCTCTGAGACGAGAATCAGAAATATGACTGTTCAGACGTCAGACCTCACACGAGAGATTTTAGATAAAAAATAAAATCACCTCTCTGCTCCAAAAGGCACTACGAGCTGGGCCTTGGGTAGAGGACAAGCCGAACGGTACTGCTGTGGGAAGCGATGAGATTTAGGTCTTTGTAAGAATCTTTTGAGCTTCAACTACATACAGTATGATAAAACACAGCACTATGAACCATGTGCATATTGCAGGAAGAATTCTCCATGAAGTCCCCATGAATGTGTGCTCAGTGTCTGTTGACTGCAAGGTGGCAGAGAGGAAAGAGGTCAGATGAGATGACTTGAAAACTGCAGGCATGTCTCAGTTTCTCTGTCCAGCAAGACACTTTCAGGAAGGTGGTTTTAAAAGACATAGTCTCACCTCTTGAGAATATATCCTCAAGTGCTGCTAAGAAATAGTGGAAGCTAAACAAACAAACAAAAAATAGCCCTTACAGATGTTTTCTTTTTGACACTTTCTCATTTAGAACCAAAGAGTACACGAAAGGCAGATGTCTGGAACAAAGAAGGTACAACTAGAGTATTTGTTCATGAGCTGGTCTCATAGCAGACATCACAGGAGAAGAAAGAAAGTTCAAACAGTTTGTAGAAAACTCTTCTCTGATCCTGCAGCTTCATGCTTTGCTTGTCGATCTGGGAGACTGTTCATTGCTGGTCAGACTGATGGAAACATGCCTGCTCGTGTCAAGGGAGTCAAGCAGGGTAGTATTAACAGCATCAAACTGACAGAAATCATTAATTTAAACTGAGGCGGGGGTAATATGAGAATCTGAATGTTCTTAAAAGTGCTGCTATGATGTTGCTTCTTCTTTTTTTTTTTTTTTTCTTTCTTTTCTTTTTTTACTTATTTACGGTTGATAAAAAAAAAAATACCAAAGAGTATTATTATCATAGTAATGTGTTTCTTAAAAACAACACCTGATTAGATTTGGTACAGAGAAGTAGAGAGTTTAGGAGTTTTAATAAGGTTTGTTTTCAAGAACGTGTGTACAGTTTTTTTTTTTTTTTACATTGATCATCATCTTGAGCCACTTCATCAAGCCTTAACCTGAGAAGTCAAAAAAAAAAGTGAAAGTAAAAGTTTACTGTGGACAGCAGTGAACGAGAGTGACAAGTTCTGTAGCGTTTGCTGAACTTAAACAAATATTTGGTTAATGGCTCACTGGTGTTTGGAGGATTTGAACCAAAAATTGATGTTTAAACCTAAACCTGCTTTAAATGAATTTAAAGTTGTGTATGATGAAAAGAAAACTAGATCTCCTTTCTAATGTCTGAATCTGATGCAGTGTTATGATCAGAGATTTTAAAAATAGTCTTCTTAAAAAAAAAAATCAAATCTCCATTTTCAAAGCCACTTTCCCTTTTTGTTTCTCTCAGCAGACTACAGATCAGCCTACTTCTTTATCAACATTACTTGACTTTTCATCCTCTGTTGTAACGCTCTCATTTTACTTGAGAATGTAAGATTTGAAGAAGAAAAAAAAAAAGCGTAGTTCAAAAGCCAGATGTACTGTAACCCTGGCTTATGAAGGCGTACTGCACAAGAGTTTGCATCAATAAAAAATTATATCCTCTATCTTTTTTTAAAAAGAAACCGCGACGGAAGGCCTCCAAGGCTACATAGATCCTACATGTGTATATACCTCCCTCCCTGTTGCAGTTATTTTGTATAAGTCTTCCAAATGTACTGCAAAACCACGGAATGTACATATTTTTGTATTATTAATATTATTATTATTATTGTACATGATATCATGTTGTTCTTTTTTCAATAAAAAGTCAGTGGACAATCAGAATCCTGCCGTCTTGCTTGTGATAAAAAAAGCAGATAAAATATCTTCATCCTGAGAAAGTTAAACAAGTTTTAAAAGATTTACAATACCAGATCAGATTAGGTCGAGTCATGTCAGTTTTATTTTCACAAGACTCTACAAAAATCCCTTTTTTAAACGGAACAAAAGGGCGAAACATCACTTACAAGTGGGTCAGTTGAGACTTGTTTTCTTTAGGATTAATAAAGTTGTACATCCATCTCTTCTGGTATCTTGCTTATGAAACAGAATGAGCTCTATGACGATAGCTGCAGCGTAACAGAACCAGAAAAATTAGTAAAAAGTGGGGAAGGTAAATACAGTACGTACTTTTTTTGTACAATTCTGAGGTACTTTACTGAAGTATTTCCTTTATATGTCCACTCCACTACATTTCAGAAGGAGATATTGTACTTTTTACTCCACTAGTTTAGGTTATTGAATGTGTTTATATCAGGGACCTTATATAATATACATTTTACATTAAAGATCCTTTACAGATGTGAATACTTGCTAATGCCCATCAGTGGCCCCTATGCAGGTGAATAGAAACAATAAAATAGAGAAAATCAGCTTTACGACATCCACACAGGCAGATGCACACACATACACATATTAACACACTTCATAGGTATACTTATAAAGCAGAAAACTATATAAAATATTGCATACATATATCAAAAAACAGGTCGTTGAAATGTCAAATTAATGCTGACTAGACTTCTTACATAAAATCCATTTGTTTTAACATCTCAGGAGAAAATATGGAAATCTGTGCAGGTTTTCAGATTGACAGGGAACTTATTCCTTTCTTTAATGGCTTTGAAAGAAAGCAGATTGTGCAAAGGGAAATCCTCGTTTAGGGACGCTACATTCTCTCCTTGAAGTAGACCTTGAAGCTCGGCTCATTTGCTCAGACCGGAGCTGAACAAAGCTCTGCAACGTTGGAGGAGCAGCGTTATGGATTATCTTATGCACTAAGCAAACATCTGAATGCAAAATTGAGTTATCAAAGCTTAACATTTTACATTTAAGTATATCACAGTGATAATACTGCAGTGATTTCCTGTTCAGGACTTTCAGGGCTTATTTATGAAGTGACCTAATTGGGTAAAACCAAAATGATATGCAGGAATGAAAATAAGAAAAAAAAACATTGCTTTCAAATATGTCTCAGAGGCTTCATTTGTTAACAATATTCCTATTATATCTAAAGTTAGCCATGCTTTATTTCAATACATGGCAGATCTTTTTAATACATCTTTTAAATGTAAGAGTGGAAGCTTTTTCCACTGTTAATGACAGTTTAATGTCTTTCCCGTGTGCATAAAGGACCGTGTCGTCTGCATACATCAGGGTCTCCACACCATCCATCATCATCAAACAGAAGATCAGCCAAGTTAAGTCATTTATTTGACAGCTGCAGCAAGTACATTCTCTGAAAATAAAGATTTTACATGCAAAACATATCCGCCATGAATAAAATATGATCCACTCTTAGAGATTGGCTCCACTTCAACCAACTACATCACCGAAAAGTTTCTTACATCTGAATGTAATTTGATTAAAGATTCTCAAATGTGACATGATGTAAATATGATGAATTGATAGTGAAAGTAACAGTAACAGTAGAGAAGTTTACAGCTTGGTTTTGTTGTTACTTGTGTTTACATGTCAGTGATGGAACAGAAAGAATGAAGGAGATTAAGGACGATAAGAAAAGCAGAAAAAGTCTTGTACTGTAGATATTCTCAAACTTTATTTAAACAATTTTTTTTTTTTAAACTAAAGATCTTTTGCCAGCAAATCACCTCTGGATTTATCTTTCAGTTCTTGAAAAGTTGCATGTTATGACAATATGCCAAATGTAAAATCAGTATCTGTAACGCCAGCCATCAAATCAATGGACATGTAATGTAGCGGAGAACAGGTTCAACATGTTTCAAAAGTACCACTGACTCAACTCAAAGCTGTGCAAGTATTTGAGTAATGTCTCCAGTTACTTTCCACCTCTGAGTACTGGCCAAAGATGAGTAGGCGGATGTAGCTGAAACTGTGTTGAAAGGAACACGTAGAGTTGTGTCAGAGGCCTGAATCTACCCTGCAGCAGCAGCGGCAGCAGCTGTGACACTAACCAGCTGCCTCGTCCTGAGTCCTTTTCTGGCGCAGGAGGGATTAACACCTTCTCTGTTCTCTCGTACTCTTGACACACATTATGCTCATCCGTCCTTCATCCTGTCTTCCACCCCCTCGCCTTATTTGTTTTTCTGTTCATCTTAATGTCAACGAAACTTCTCTGTTTTTCTCTCAGGAGTCACATGTTCATGAGGGGGATTCGTATCGGACTGAGTCACCGATGCCCCATTTAAACCTAGAGTGCACAGTGCTGGCACAATTGAGAGAACAAGAACATATTTTAATACTTGTTGTAAATGAAAGGACCCATGAATCAGATGTCATCCAGATAATGTATCCAGTAGAAGATCACATGTTAATATCAGGTGTAAATGGGACCAAATAAGTGTTTTGAGTCTATGTGCAGTCTCACAAAGCTGCTGGCATGACTGTAGATTCTCCCTCTTGTTGTTTTACAGCACATTTACTGCTTCGGTTCAGTTTCAGTGCTCTCATCAAACTGACAGGTAGCAGCTGCAAGAACACTGATGAACCCACTTTACATCATCCATGATCTTTTTTTTCTTGCCTTTATAGTTTTACCTTGAACATTTAAATGAAATGAGTGAGTAAAATCATTACTTGGTTTGTTAAGTGACACATTTAATATGTGATAACATATCAGAAGTAGACTGTTCTTGTTTTTAAAGGGCCAACTGCTGAAATGCAGCTACTATTGTCCCTTTATTACATTTGTTGGCATTAAATATGCATAAAATTCAACCAAGGTGCATTTTGAGATTAATAAATGTACTCAAAAGCAGAGAGAGAGGGGAAACTCTTCCACAGCTCAACTGCAGAGACAAAAAATAAAATAAACAACCAAAAAAAACCAAAACTGGACGTCAACCCAACTCCATGGAAAATTCCTTGGTTTACCATTAAGGAAGACTGACACTAAAGTCAACTTCTGGAGTCAGAACTGCAGAGTTAAAGCTTTGTGTGTGTGTGTGTGTGTGTGTGTGTGTGTGTGTGTGTGTGTGTGTGTGTGTGTGTGTGTGTGTGTGTGTGTGTGTGTGTGTGTGTGTGCGTGTGTCTGTGTGATCCATTCATCTGACATAAAGCAGTTACAGTATCTGACTCATTTGCATCATTGTGAAAGGGGAAGAGAAAGAAAATGAGTCAGATTATGTCTCAGAGGAAATATGAAACAAATATCCTGATTATAATAAGCATCTGAAAAAACTCTAAGATCACATTTTGTTTTGAACCACAGCGGACGAAGCAGCACAGGGTGAAATGTAAAATGTATGAGTAAAGTATCTAAAAAATACAATAAGACATAGAGAAAAAAAATTCACCTTATTTATTTACTTTTTTGTAAACAAACCCATTTTTTTCTGACGTGGCACCAGTTTGTCCCTGCAGGGCGACACTGGTGGGAAAGTAAGGAGCGACTTTCCGGTCACACCATTTAATATTGCATTTATTTATTGAATTATTAATTTAAAGTTGCAACCAGGAAAGGCACATTGAGGTTACTTCCTGTTGAAAAGGAAGAATAGTGCCACATTGTTAAGAGCTGTGCCGGGTAACTCTTACTGCTGTAGGTGAACGTCCATGTTTCTATTGTGCAGCTCTGCTCACTCCCTGTTTATGAAAACAATAACAGTGTATATCAGTGGAGTAAACACCCAGAGGTAATGTTAGGCCGACTTCCATTATTCCTGTGTAAACCCCTGAGATATCAAGTATCCAAACAGTTTACTTTTTATCGCTATTTATTTGTATTTTATACATCATGCTCTGCAGCTGATTGAGCCTTGTTCAGTTGTTTCAGAGTTGCAACTGTAATCTCAAAACAACAGTGTTGGACTAAAAAGCTTGGACCTGCAACACAAACACAATCTGTGCTTCTGAACTATCACCGGAACCGCTGGCTTTTATCAGAGTTTCTGGGAACCTGACGTTCAAACAGACTCAGCTCTCTTCCAGACCTGTGATCCTCGTTGTGTTTTGTCTTAAACTGAAGCGAAGTCTTCCTGCTTCACACGGACCCCTGCTTGGCCAGACAAAACCACTGACACAGAAAGTGGACAGCTCGAAGCTGCTCAGATGCTTCTGTGCAAGAATGATTATACCATCAAACTAATTGACACAGTTTACTACGAGTTACAACACATCTGGACCAAGTGGAAATTCTGACTTCCCATTGCAGTACCGTCAATTACAACTTTCCTCCTGCATATGCAATACTTTACACAACAATGGCAATGAAAACGTCACTTCCCTAAGTTCCTTAATAACTGGAACACAGATATAATCAGATGTAATCTGGGAACAGAGGTTGTGCTTGGCTGTGCTTGACCTGGGTCAATAATCTCTTCTATAAAAGAGCAAGTTGCATGTTGAATTTCTGATCCCTTATTAACTAATCAGTACCACATCCTTCAAGATAATTGTTTTTTGCCTTTAATTGAAAGTAGAAAGTGCAGATACAGGAAACAGGGATAGAGAAAGAGGTATGACACAGCAAAGGTCCATGACTGGAATCGACCCATTGAGCTTGCAGCTGTGTGGTATGTATCTTAACAAGCCCCAGTACCACCACTCTCTGACGAATAGGCAGCTGCTGTGTGAGGTGTACAGTACCAGTCAAGGGTTGGACAAACTTTTTCACTTTTGATTGGTGCTGTATGTAGTTCAGTTTAGTTGGAAGCTACTGGAGAAGGACTGCAGGTGGATTTAGATTTGTGCATTAAGTAAGTATAAGTATTGCAAAACACACGCTTTAACAGGTAAAATCAAAACATACCAGGACTGCCGTTAACCCCTCGTTGCAAGTCTACAGTAAGCCCAACTTTAGATTCCTGCTTGCTCTTCCAAAATCAAGACAAATGGTAGCAGTCAAATCAATATACTCCCAATAAAAACAAGTCTGACACTAAAGATGACCTATAAATACGTTTGATTGACAGACGCCATCTAGTGGCCATAGTAAGTATGATGCAGAGAAGTGATACAGTTCAGATGACATCAAAATATAAGGTGACATCCTTGTGTAGAGGAGGCATGTTGGGTGGATGCCAGATAATTAGTTAGATGGCAAAAAGTGACAAAAAGTGGAGTGACAGGATGAGTTGTTGTGTGGCGCACAGAAAGCGTAGCTTAGTTTTATCTAAAAGATTTTCAAAATCATGGCTGAACTCTCGCAATATTTCAGACTTCTCCTTGATCGAGACTTTGTTAGACACAATAATAAACAGACTGAATCAAGTGAAAGGTAAAGAAAAAATGTGAATGTCTCTGTATGGTTCTTTCTATGATGTTGTCAGAGGGGTCAACCCTATGTTCCCTCATTTCTAAGAAATGTTCCTCCCCTCAAAATTAGGCCCTATGTTTCCTCAGGCCTACATTCCCACAGCACATTTATGGCCATTCCCTAATGCACATAACGTGTTGTTGCCCCCCCCCCTTAACCTGTGCCCCTCCCCTCTCAAAAAGTAATCATACTGTAAAGGCAGGAATCGCTGTATTGTATGTTTGCGTATCCTCATATCCTGGGGACAGTTTGTTCTATGAAATCTATGAAAATGCTTGAAAGACAGGTGAAATTGTTTATTTTATTATTAAACTGGAACATAGGGGACATAGGGCTGTGGGAACATAGAAATGCTCCCTTGTCACTAGACACTTATAACAAAAATCTTAGCCTGTCAGTGGTAAACAAGCACCTTTAGTGGACATACACTGACAGGGTGTTACTGCCCCAAAGGGTTACATTACAGCCCATCTAGTGGAAGTAGTAATGGGACCATGTTCAACCTGAACACATATGTTACCATTTAAAGTACTGTACCAGAGTTAGCCGATAGCTCATTTTAATCTGCAGTCACGTCAGTAGGTCAGTATTAAAACATATAACAGTACGATAAACAAACAGTACAGAGCAAAAACCACACAGGACACACACAAAATACAAAGCTACACACAATAGCACATCACATACAATGTAGAGTTAGTGGTAATAGAGCTGGTTATAGTTGCCAGCTGAAGTGCTCTCACTCAATGCTGGACCTGCTTCAAAAACTATTGTCTCCATTAGTCGCTTACACACAAATGATGGGAAATGGGGTCCATTTTCTTCCTTTCACTTACCGCTAATAGAATCATTTCAATACAGATTTCTTAACACTGCATTTTTTGACTGCCTTGTAATTATCTAAACTGCTTTAAGTTTAATTATTTCTGTTGCAATATGACAAATACCACATGATATCTGCTGCAGGATCGAGAGTGATTGCCTGATCCAGGAACACTTGCAGTCTTTTCATAAATAATAATAATAATGGTGCAGTAGTTAACAGTGAATCACAGCCGCGCAGGCCAGCAGAGCGATGGTGGAATTTTCCGAGGCTCTGACCATCCAGTGGACTCAAAAGCCTTGCTGCCTCTCGTTGGAGCCTTACTTTGAAGCTCTGCCAAATGCTGTTGACCCTTCTTTGATGTGATGCCAAACACTGTCACCGTCAGAGACAAAAACCCCTGTCATCAGACGGCACATAATCGTTTTCTCCTGAACCGTAACCTCTTCTGCATTCACTGAAAAATGTCTTCTCATCGCTGAAATTTTCTAGCAGCAAACAGCTCAGCCGTTCACATCCTGCAGGATGAGTCCTGAGTAACTGGCATACTGCAGAGGTCTCCCTGCATTGGTGGCATTATTTGGCGAAATCCAGAGCAGTGGGGTTGACAGAGTGGCGCTTTGTTTCTTTTCTATTTATGTTGTCAACAAACAGGTCCCAGCCAATGTCAAAGGAAGCTCAAACTGAGTCCTTGTTTCTAATTCCTGACTTTTTCTCTGATACAAAAATACCAGCTGGCAGATGAAAACAACTTCAGCAGCTTTTTACTTTTAAATAGGTTCAACTGACTTTTTCCGAACCATATGTTGCTATTATATCACATCCTGAATAATTCATCGGCCTTCCTGATACTTTTCTCCCTCACGTTATCCTCTTTGAAGGCACAGTTAGATCTCCAATGCTGCCAGCCAGATGAATCCTATCCCCAAAGACATGTGTCCTTTTCCTGCATCTGCTCACTGGCAGCCAGAAGCCATTCAACAACACACCAAGTATTTCACACTTTGCATTCACAAGGGAAACCAAAACAGGTACAAGCTTAACTCTTGTTGTTCTGCACTGTTTGTTACATTATATCTGTAGTTTTCCTTAAGAGCGGAGCTAATATAGAGTGTGTATTGCAGTATCTATTCAATGAAACACAAATCCAAAATGTTGCATTTGAAAAACTCAAAAGTTGTTTTTCTCTTATGGTAGTTCATTGTGAAGTTTAACCTTCACTGTGCATAATGATGTATGTGCAGACTTTTAAGCACTCACAGTCCAACCTCCATTGTGCAGTAGTTCATGAGAATTAGTTTCAGGTTTAAGCTTCGAACCACAGATCAAAAAAGGTGTCTAGTCCTGCTTCCATAATTAAACAAATGTTCACACTCTGAAATGGAAATAGTCACTTATGACACCCTTATTTTCTCTAGACGTGACCACTGTAACTCCCCTCCCTGTCAGACAAAACAAGACAGTGTATGAAGATGTCATCTTTGGTTTTAGGGTAATGACTGACATTTTTGTCCATTAAAAATAATAATAATAATTTTAAAAATCCAACAATTTATTGGTTAATTGAAAAATAAAGCACATATACATTGATAAATTGCAGTCCTTTCACAATGAAATGTATTTGGTTCATTTTTCATATTTTTATTAATTTTTTGTTTTACTTTGTCACTAGGGTGGGGTTAATTGTACACTCTTTTGTTAAATTCAGCTTCTTTTTGTATTTTCAAAAACTCCCTATTTGTCTATATCTATAAAATAAACCCCACAGAGATCAGCTGATGAACCAAATACCACTCAAATATAACTTGAATGCATGCCAAGCATAGTTTGGTGACAATTTTGGTTAGAGGCGATCCCCTGGAAGTCACGTCTGTTTTGCAAACCGTGACAGGATTAGACCTACGTTTGACCCGGCACATGCAGTCTAACCTTGACTTCTCCTGTGGTGGTGGTGGCCGAGGTTAATGGGACACTGGGGTTGTGTGGGGGGAGAAGCGGGGGGTCACATTAGGTGCAGCCACTCGCAGCAACCTGAGCCTGGCAGGAGGGCTTTACTGTTTGACAGATGGGTTGTCCTCATATTTAGCCTCGAGCCTTGATCAGGAGAGATTAGCCTCTTCAAGCACGCTGACAGACGAGGAGAATGTAAGAAACATGTTGGGATACAAAGCTGCCAGTCAAGCGTGATTTGTGATGAGTCCCATAAGACAACAAGCAGGGTGAGAGACGTGACGCTTAGTCCGAACCTGATTCTGTCTCTGAAGCGTATAAATGTAGAGACTGTGGACAGAACTGATTTAGTGGGTTAAAACTGAGCTAAATTAGGTTAAAAAGGGAACTTATTTTACATGTCTATATATTGATTCAACAGCATTTCAACTATATTTCAATGTGTTGTTAAGATATTTTTTCACAAAAAAAAAAAACCATTATACCAACACTGAAACAACAATCATCTGTAACCTAGACAACAACAAAAAAACCTAACCCTAACCCTAAACTTTTAACAAATATAATCAGATTATGGCCTGACAGCTAGGCATCCTCTGATCTCCAAATTGACAGATGTCACATGTCTTTATAAATAAAACCAACTTATTACCATACTGTATGTGTACTCCTACTACTACTACTACTCTTCTGTATTAAAATGCTTTTGGACCTCTACATTAGCCTGGCTAACACCAGACCGCGTCTCAATCTCATGTGAGATTGAGGTAGGGTCTGGTGAGGAGCTGTTCATTTCCTCGTATTTGAGGTGGGATCAACGAATGTCGATCAAAAGCTTCTGTACGCTACTGGACAAACTTACAGCCAATCATATCAACGATAGACGATGACGTATTCAGAGCTTGTAGGGAGCAGCGCGAACACATCCTTTTTATGAAGGAAAAATCATGTAGCACAAGTTTTTGTTCTATTTTCAAAGTGAACTTGCCTTCCAATTTATTTAGCACACAATCTATCGTGCTTCGAACAGTTGCTGCACCTCCGCAGACGCCATGCTGGATGGAAACAGAGTCGCTCTACGGTCGTCATCGCCTTGAGCCCGCCTCCCCGTTCTGTGATTGGTTCCCTATCTCAGGCGGAAATGCTGTCTTGGTGGCCATGCTAACTTTCTGAGCAAAGTAGAATCTTACTCGAATGAGAGCATGGGTTTACCCAGGCTACCTCTACATATGATCAGCCACAAAATCGCTTCATGCCACTGTGATCCATATCCTAACGAACAGAGTGAAGATGCCACACATCAGAACATTTAAAACCTTGCTGCTTCACTTAAAATTCAATATTTTCTCAAGGAGGAACATTTAAGAGAAAAGAGAAGACAGGAAATAAGAGGACATTCACACAGCTCCCCGGTCCAAACTTGAAAAGGTGCAATTTAATAATTGATTGCAGGCATCCCAACCTGTAAAAAGTCAGTTCGGGGTTCTCAAAGAACCTTAGTACAAACTTAAGAGCTTGTGGTATGTAGCACAACGGGCTAGAGTAGCACTGTAAACAGAATTGTGTGTGCGTTCCTACACAGAACTACTCTCTAGAGACCGAAATGTGATCACTGTTATTAGTATTTGGAGTCATTTCTAAACAATCTAACATGACCAAACTCTTCATTGACCAAACTCATATTTCGCCCACTACAGCAGTGTGACTCATTGGCATATTTTTAAATAGTTTTTGTAACACAATAGAAGTCCGTGGTCCAGATGAATAAGGCTGAACCCAGGCTTTGGGTACACACAGTACTTGTAAGTAGGTCGGTTCATTGTTGGTTTGGATCCAAACATGATATTTGTTGACAGTAAGAAAAATATAGAAAATCTCCAACCTTGTCCTTCAACTTTTATATATACACTCTTGTACCTTCGACTTGTTTTTTTTAATCAAAGAAGCAGATACTTTCTAATACAGTTGTTTATCTGTTGTACTGATGATTCAACCGGGAGAGTCTCATGTTGATCCAAGCTGTAGAAGAGCTCCAACTGTGAGTTGCGTAACACTGTCTATGGGGAAAATGAATGAGATTTTTACTTCCAAGGCCATTACTGCCCCAAAATAGCTCCTTGAACTTTAGAACTCCGTAGTCTTTTTTTTTTTTTGCAGAAAAAAAAGGTTTGCAACATAAAATGCATAAATAAAGTGTCAAAAAAAACATCATCATTACCAGTTGTTTCACCTGGGTGAAGAATGCAAGCTTTGTGGACTCTGCATACCCACAATAAAGGTTTCCGAGTCAAAGCACCACAGTTTGTTCAACAAATTCCAGTTCTGATCCTCCTATTATCTGCCTATCAAACACCCACTAGAATGTCAGGTTGGCAAAAAAGCAAAAGAATGTGAGGGATGTGAGTGGCAGCGTGATGTAGCTGTGTTACGGCAGAGTCATTCGGTCTTTTGTGGCCGACCACAACAGGGTGACAATGCTTCAGAGAGGGGTTTGGGTTAATACGAAACCAGAAAACGAAAGAGAGACCTGCTGTTGCCTCTTCCCACCGACAACCACACACACACACACACACACACACACACACACATATTGTAACAGCCAATTAGGAACGGCCCCATCATCATCACCATCATCATTACGAGGCCGAATTGTTTTGTTAATTCAATCTGGCCTCACTTGATCTTTTTATAGAGCATGACAAGACAGCACAAACAGCAGCGTGCTGAGAAACGCCCGACAAATCAGATCAGTGGAGAGACTTTCCTTCACAGGTCTGATGTTGAAGAGGAGAGCAGACTACAACAAATCCTGTGCAGGTACCAATATGAATGCACATGTTATACAGTTACATCAGGATCACATGCATCAAATATCTCTTTGTATCTCGTCTGATTTACAAGCCAGAGCAACAACATCAGCTGGCTGACTGTTAGTAACCAAGGGAAGCATCATGTCTTATATGGTCCTGATCCTGACTAATTCACAGATATAAATAGAGATGTGTGTTTCAGTAAGAGAGAGAGAGAGAGAGAGAGAGAGAGAGAGAGAGAGAGAGAGAGAGAGAGAGCGAGAGAGAGAGAGAGAGAGAGAGACACACACTATCTGGGAGAGAAGCACAACTAAAAAGAAAGAGGACCGTTTTTTGACCACCAAAACACATGAAAAGTCATCAAATCTAACTTACTGATATTATTAGTTGTTTGTTTCTACTGTATATGAAGAAGAACAGAATTATGTCACGAACACTGTAAAAACATTGCAAAAATGCAACTTGCAACCCTTGCAACTTCAAACCTTATTATCCCTTAAACAGGCAGGAGTGGAAAATGAGATGTGGAAAACTAATTTGATGTTATTAGTTATCTCATTTGCACCTAAGTAAAACATTTCCATAAATTTATATTTTAAAATATTTTGTATATTTTGGATTTTATGAGTTGTATCTCCACCAGGATACGTTGCCCCTATTAAGGTATAAAAATAGTCATAATGATACACAATTAAATGTGTTATTTGATAAAGAGAAATGCTTCCCCTTATCATCAATATCACACATACTAGTTTCCAAACTAATTTTTATCATTTATATCAAAGTATAGGCCTACCACAAGCTTTAATTATATCAGTCTAGTCCTACCAATTCAAGGCACATACAACTGTGAACAACCACCTTAACCAATAATGCTCCTAACAAGGTGTTAAAGACTTTGTATCTCCTGGTGCATGTTGCCTGTTTAAGGGTTAAATTAATTTTTTTTTAAAATATCTGGAAGTTTATCCTTAAAAAAAGGGAAAGCAACTATTCTGCAGTGACAGTAGGTGACCTAACTGAAAACCATCCCACCTCAAGTTTTTCCAGACCTTTCCAGATAGTTAAAATCAACCATCTGCGGCTATTAATGAGCATTTGTTTGTCTCTTTTCCCCAAGTAAAATTGCCAAAGATTCCATGGTACCAGCTTCTCAATTATGGGAATTTTGTTTGTGTTGTGTTTTAGAAAACTCATGCTCATGGCTACTGTGGCATACATATTTGTCACTATGCAGAGGCGTAGAGACATCACATGAATGCAGGTATTTGCAGACAGACTCTGTGAGTTTCTCTTCAGAACTTTTCGCCCCTGTTGTCCCAACCAGTCATGTGCTGAATTGCATCTCATTGGATATCAGCTCTTAAATATTCCTTGATTAACACGACAGTCTACTCCAAACACAAGCAAATAAAATGTAAAACGAATCATTCATTCAAGCAATTTAAAAGATTTATTAATGACAGACTTCTACATGGACCGTTTCTCACTGGCTGATGTAGTGGGAGGGCTTGCGTGTCGAACAGTGCTCATTGTCTTTGCTCTTTACTCCCCCTAAATTTGGACACAGAGTCTATATCCTGTGTGGCAGCTGCCGGGCAGCTAAATCATATTGTGTAATGTTTGATAGCTGGAGATCTGTAGAGGTGAGGAGTTAGAAAAGGCCCTGGCACAGATACAGCTCATCGTAACCGCTCTGGCTAGTGGCACCCACAGGAACGTAGATGTTAATCATATTTTGACTGGTGACATTAAACAGAGGGAGAGCGGCGACAGCACTGACAGCACACAACCTGTTTGTTCTTCCATGGAATCTGAACTCCTGATTTTCAGGCTTGTGGGAAATGAATTGGACATGAGAGGGTTAGTGAGTGAGTGAGTGAATCACTGAATGAAACATTGAAAAGTTGAAACGCTGCCTATTCTCTCTCTCTCACTTCCCTACACATGGCAAATCGTGGGTTGTCAGTTTTAAGGAAGTTACATAAATTGACAAGATGTGTGGGGAAGGAAACTGTTGGACCATCCAGCAAGAGTTTGGGTTGAAGCATATGGTTTAGACTGATGAAAGTCAAGACAATTCTACAATGAAGAGCTGAGTCTGGCAAGCTGAGTCTGAGATGTCCTAAAATTGTCAGCACAGGATAAACCCTTTCATCTCCCACCCTGGCCAAACTCAACTTTTTTCAAACCCATTAAGGCCGCGCTCAGAACAAATCCAGCAATGCATGAAAAAGAAGGACCTTGTTTACAGTGATGACCTCTCCACAGCTGTAGAGACGTAAATTGCAGTGCACTTGCTTGGTGTTTTATCAACTGCAAGTCAGAATTTCTGATTAGTATTTCTACTTGTGCTACGATCAGATACGTCACACCAATGGACCATGTAGTGGATCCACAGAACCCAGCCTGGTAGCACCGCATATAGATATATACGTGGAGATACGTGGAGATGAGTTATTACGTAGCCTGTGTCCGAAATCACTCCCTATTTACTATAAAGTGCACCACATTTACCCTCCTCCATTTTATTTAAGTGTCTGAATACTGTGTAAATATGTCCTAATATAGGGCCCTCAACAAAAAGTTTACACATACATGCCATGGACACTATCTTTGTGCTAACTTTCTGATAACAATGCAATGCTGACTCTACAGCTGATAGTGATGACGTAAAGTGACGATGGTTAGTGTCCGGAATCTCAATCTGCAGCTCCCTATTGAGTGTCTATTTAAATAGGGAGTTGAGAGGAATATGGTCGACATATCTGACTCAACACATTTCACAGAAAAAACAAAACAAAATATATCTTCAGTTTCTAAATGCAGCATCAATAATCATAGACTAAATTACTGAACGTCAGCTCAGCATAATAAGATATTTCTCTCTCACCGTAAACTGCATGAATAATACTAATTATAAAACATATATTTCTGCAGGTATGTAGAAGAAATAAAGCAAAGTACATTCACAAAGGATTGACAGTTAACTTTATTTTATCTTTTGGCGCCTAAACATGTTATTTTTGGAAGTTATACAGTTACAGTTGATGACTGTTGGCGGCTTTTGATTGGACAGTGTTACAGATGTTTCCTAGATTTCTTGATAAACACATTACTGACAAGCAAATGTTGCAATCTGACTTTATTAACAAGATAAGACTTTACAAACAAACGTAGTGATGGGTTTAGTGATTTAATAAATGACTAATTTAGAACTGGTTAGTAGTTACTAAAAATGACCAATTAGCTGATGCAGCCTGGTCCTGGTGTGTAATGAATATCACACTTTCTCGGGGCTTTAATCTTGTTAACAAGTTATATTTTTGAGCATGATCCTGACTGGCACAGCAGATACTTGACAATGTGACAGGTTTGTTGTCCAGCATGTTTGACGAGGAGGGAGAAGCCTCAACGTGTCAGTGTCCATGAGGCTCACTAGTCTTGTCAGGCCGTCACATGCCAACCTGCTGGCCTGTGTACTGGCTGCCATATTGTTTGACCCTATCAACATGTCTCACACTTTTACACCAGCTCCTTCCTCACATTGAGGTGTCAGTGGTTCCGGTTTCAGTAATGAATAGGATTACAGTGATATCCTCACAGACTCCACTGACTGTTTGCTTAAGGTTTTACCAGCTGATATTTGACTTTTCCCCCTCTGGCTGGTCAAGTGCATGGCACCGGATCTGTCTAAATTGGAAGGACTATTTGACTTGAACATGTGCCTCTCGGTGTGTAATTAACAGCACGGCATGTGATGAGCCCTGGTGACCCCTTGTTTTGCTGTGTGATTCACCTGCCTGTTTGCTTTACTGTTGCAGGCGATCATTGGCACAGTTGAGAACACCTGAGGGTGTTTAAGTCTGGGCTGCAGCACAGATCACGCTCTGGCTGATCCCCTGGCACTCAGCTGCTGCTCCAGCTCTCCGCTTATACCCACAGATGCCTTAGTTGCTTTAGTTCTTTGTCTCTGCTTCAATGCAACGTACAAGACTAAGACACACATCTTCCACTCATGCACATTTCACAACTGATTATACTGACATGCACACCCCATATTGTTAATATTCAATTGCTGTTTTGTTAGTCCTGTGGTATGGTGTGTCTGACTTACTTCAACTATTTGGTGGGTTACAAATACATGTTTCAAGATCTGGGTTATGATGCCTTTGCCTGCTTCCTTACCTGTATGTGTTTACCCCTGAAACAGAAAGGTGAAACTTGCATTACACACTGATCACGGTCAGTTCTGCACATTTCGTTGTGTTACTGGAAGATTTTAAGTGATATCACTGGAGGAGAAATGCTGTAAACTCTGTGGTCTCTTCATCCCAGAGCTATTTAGAAAGCTTCAGTTGCTGTCCACCCCTAAGGCAGAGACACACATTACGACTATGAATATGATTTGGGGGTGACGACTGATGGGCGTAAGATGGATCAGGTGTCTTTCAGTCTGGGTCAGTCAGTGTTGATGGTCAGCAGATTAAATTATAAGCTGTGTGATATGTCAAAATACCACTCTAAAGTCTTGCCAGATGGTCTCATAAAGATTAAATTATGTGTGACATTACTTGTGGGTCACCTGAAGGAGACGTATCAGTGAATAAACAAAAGAAAAAAGGGTTGTAGTGTGAGAGAAATGGAGGAAAAGCTGATTAAGCTGTAAAGAAGAGAGCGAACATCTTCACAACATCAAATCAGAAGTCAACCAGAATCTGAAGTTAGTTTAGTTCTATAAACTTCAGTCACCTTGAATTATAGTCTACATTACCCACACCTCTCCATCCAGGATCTCAACCAGCTTTTTTTCATCATTTTTATGCTTCGTCCATTCAAACTGCTCTGCATATAAACAGTGGAAGTGGTTTGTTCTTGTCCATGTTTGTTTTGGTGCAAGAGCTAATTGCTGTTCCCATTGGATTTGCCGGATCATCTACCGCCTGAACTCCAAATGTTACAGAGCAACAGTTCAGTGTATTGACTAGTGTAAATACGTTTATGCTCTTTCCTGCCTGTCAAACACAAAAAAAAAAAATTAGTGCCAGTTGGTGGACACAATATTCGTGCGGTCTCTTCAGTCTTTATAGGTTTCAGTTCATCTTCAGGTTTGTCTCCAGCTTTTCTTGAAAGGCTATTGTATGTTTCCCAAGATGCCTCTTTGACCTAATTCTGTTTAGCTGCTCTTTCATGAAGGATAATTGAATATACACTTGGCAATTTTTTGTCATCAAATTAGAATGGGTTTTCCTGAATATGTATTAAGTCTAAATTTTGCCCAGACGTCTGCTGTATTTTGATCTGGAGAACAAACTGTTCGGTCCTTTACCAAATTAATATGCATCAAAGGTTTTAAAGTGAGCATGACATAGCCACTTAGTGGCATTATGTCGAGGCTTCCAGACTTTCCTTTTTTGGATCAAAGGGATGATAGAAAGATAGAAGTGAGAAGAAGAATAGTGCTCAAGTGATTAGTCAACAGGACAGTTTTGAGTTATCAGACAGGCTGAATTGGAGAGAATTTGTGCTTATTTTTATACTTATATTCTTGAAAAATAAAATATTAAATTTAGGTTTTGGTCAGACAAGACAAGTAATTTGAAGATATTACTGCTGACTTGGAAAACTTTTTTTTCTCATAATTATATGACATTTTATAGTCTACAGGACTGATTCAAAAAGTAACAGGTAAACCGGTAATGCATGCCATGATGTCATATGTGGGAAACATGATAAGCTGCATGATTAATTAAAAACAAGCTTTACAGTATCGGCACATCGTGACGTGTTTGGAGTACATTCGCCCCTGCAGCGGGCACACAGTCAACAATTAGCATTGAAAACTGTAACTCCAGAGCTCCATGTACAGTGCCATTCATTTTCATTTTGTCAGGAGGGCTCATGGCTTTGTTAGCATGGTGATTTTATCGCACAGGATGCATGATACACAAAGACATTGTCAATGATTAAATGGACACCACAGAAACTCGGGATAAGGCTGCATTGCTGTGTGTGCCAGATATCTACAGACAAACAGAGAGAGGGATTAACTATTCAGAGTGAGGGAGGAGAGAATGGAGAGAAAGAGGGGAAGGGGGTGGGGGGTGGTTCGCTGGTCAGTGTGGTTAATCGAGGACTGGGGCAGAGAGGAGAGAAAACAACAGCTGTGGAGAGGATGGGATTGTTTTAGAGAATGAGCCTTATGCTGGGGCAGAAGTCTGGCAAGCACTTCACTTCTCTCACCTTCTCTGAGAGCAGCCGCATCCTGGATACATTACTCCAACTTCTGCCTGACCTCAAAACATGACAGTCAGGACAAACGGTGGAGGTGGTGAAGTAGTGCTTTTAAGGAGCAGTTCACACAAATTACAAAAGAGAGTTTTATACTTTACCTGTGCAAAATGCAACTCTGAATGTAGGTTTAATTTGCAGAGGTTTGCAGATGTTAGTCTCTGGGCACCACAAATGAAATTCTATTCACCTCCATTGTCTTGGAGTGGTGACACAATGTTCAAAGTTTGAAAATGAAATTCAGCATTAATGTATTTTTCCAGTCACTCTAGATAGGGCCTAGTTCTGGATAAATGCCCAGCATCTGGATAAAAACTGGCCTGATCAGACCAGCATTTATCTGAAATATCAGGCAAAAAAGAAAAAAATGCAGTAATTACTTGATTCCTTTGCAGGGGTTGGTAAACCTGAGTGGAAGTTTCTTGTACAATTCAACTCGGTGGTCTGGTCTTGACAGTGAGCGCTGACCTTTGAGGGAATGGAAAGCGTACTAGTCCAAAGTGGATAAAGCTATCATGTTAACTGTGTCTCACCATCCAATTTTTTTATGATTTTGTTCTGCTGCAGTTTAAAGTGCTCAGTTGAGACACATCAGCAAAATATAAAAATAGTTCATTGTTTTAACTTATTGTCTGGATAGCGACCAAGTGTCTCCCAAACCAGCCCTGCAGGTAGTCACTATGTCACCAACGTTCTAGCAACAAATGGAGCTTTAGTGAAAGTTCAGTGAGGAAGACTCTTCTTCTCTTCTTTTGCATGCATTGGCCCGTAGTTATATTTCTTGTTTCATGCTGCTTTTATGTGCACTCATGCACCTCCCCATCACTGCCCAGTCTTCACAGATTCATCAGTTTCATCACTTCTTCAGTCTGATCAGTCTCAGCAGAAGTCATCAGCTGCCACCACCATCAGTGTCTGGACTCCATGGGTGGATTTATTATGCTGCTGCTGCTGCTCATGGCTGATGCCCCTCAATTATAATCTCCCCGAAGAGTCGATGCACCACAAACTTCTTTTATACCTTTCTCTGTTATAGAAAAAGATTTATTCTCCACTATGTCTCTCCGGATAGGACTATTTAGCAGAGATGCATGGCATAGTTTCATGATGACCTTTTTGGTGTGACCAAGCACTAGGCACCAATCCCACTTTTTTTCTGACCCAAGTCCAACAACTAAACTCTGGGTATCTGCCAACACCAATCTAGTTCTAGTGCTCTATTTTTTCCCTACATTTAAAAGTTGTAGTCCTTACTCAATGGAACTCACTTGGATATTTTTATTTATAAAAAAATAACATCAGTCTGGGATGGTAAACAACATTGATAAAGAAACTGTGATTTGATAAAGCCAGTATTTTTGCAGATACTGAACCAGTGTATTGGATTTGTAAAACACAATTTTTTCTGTGTTTTGATGAGATTAAAAAGTCAAATTCACCTCCACTGTACTGGGGTGGCAGCAGAAATTTAAGGGGCAGACATGTCAAAATTTGGAACATAAATATATAATAACAATAAAATATAAAAATTGGCGAGATAACTTTACAAGATTTAAGAGCCACAGACTGAGAAAATATTCTTTTTTTAACCAGTAACACCCTTACATGAATTTTCTGTTAAGTTTTTGTAAGAATATCTTGGGATCCCAGCTGCACACTATACACTGTGTATGTACAGGAGAACATCATGCTTCTTTCTCTGCTTTTTTTTCTTTATCTCTACATACACCAGAGATGTGACTTCCCCCCACTGTGCCCTATTGTTGCTATGGGCACACAGCCCGTGGTGGGAGGACGCTAACAACCAACCACGTCAGCCCTGAGTCCACACTCCCTTGAGAGAGCCAGGCGAAGAAGGTACAGGTAGTATACAAGCACACGAGTTAAAAGGGAACATAATAAAAGAATTCATCTGCCAAAAATACCTGTTTTGTCTGGGATCTTATGAACCTGTAATTGGTTCATGCAAAGCTGAGTTTGGCTTCCTGTTGTGTTTGAAGGGTACTCGGTGAACAACGTGTACCTTATCACACATCCAGAAACCACAAGACACCACAAGGCTGTGTAATTTATACTCACATTGAGTACAGCTATAGAAAAAAAACGATGTGGTTTGATCAAATTGGAAGAAAGTACAGGAGAGGTGGTGACATGTTAAAGTTAAAGGCCTGTGAAGAAATGGGCTGTGCAACCTTTTATTCCTGCAGGACTTGTTAGAGTTGGCTTTAATGCTGTGCCAGTGCTGGCCAGGTGCCAGACCAGATTATGACATTGCAATTATGCCTGAAGACCAACCTATTTCCACTAATAAAACTAGTAGATCAAAAGACTTCTTCATTATTATTTCCACAAGGCTTAAATTTTATGATCTTGTGGTCTTTATTTGATTTCACTTTCTCCTAAATATTGCAGTACATATCTGCTTACTGTCTGTTATTGAACTTAAAGGGCAGTTCAAGCATGGGCTGATATGGATTTTGCTTTTTAAAATACATTTTTGATTTATTTTAGTTATAATGGTTTTTACAGGTATTTGCCCTTATTAAATACATTTTTAAATCTGTCATTAAGTACTTACTCCACTCAAAATAACAAGAGGATATAGCCATACCAGCAGCTCTGTGCTCTGTGAAGCTGTACGTAATGCTAAATTCTAGCACCAGCATCCCCCAATGATAATGTTAAGATGATTGTTTTGTAAGTGTAATGCTCACTGTGTTCTCGATCTTAATTTACCATATTAGCATGCCAGCATTTGTTAATTAGCACAGAGTACTGCTGAGGCTGATGGGAACGTCATTAGTTTTGTAGGTATTTGATGACATCCAAGTATTAAAATATGTATTAACATATTTACAATTCTCACTGGAAGATTTGTAAGAACACACAAATTATTACAATTCATCCTGAGGGAAACACAAACGTCTGTACCAATTTTTATGGAAATCTATCAATAGTTCTACAAACATTTCACACCAGAAATGTTGTTCTCATGGTGGTGCTGAAGGGAAAAGACAGTGGGTCATCAATGTCAGTAGGATTCATTCTCTGGGGAACATGAATGTGAAATATTTAGGTTTGGACCAGAGTGGTCAACCAACATTGCCATCCATAGGATCCATGCAACTACTATGGCTAATTTATGGCGCTTTTCCACTACACAGTTCCAGCATGACTCGCCTCGACTCGGCTCGCCTCGGGTTTTTTTTGCGTTTCCACTAGGGAAAGTACATGGTACCTGGTGCTTTTTTAGTACCTGCTCTGGTGAGGTTCCAAGCGAGCCAAGCCGATACTAAATGTGACGTCACCAGACTGCCGGCCACTGATTGGTCAGAAGAGTTGTCGCTGGAAGAGTCATGAGCCGTCCCACACAAGATTCAAACCCGGCATTTTTAAATACCGGCAACAGCGTTACATGTCCTCCATTGTTTATGTGTTTTGTGTCGCGTATAAAACGAAGTCACGGCAGTTTCGCGGAGCCGTGCTATGACGACCCCGCCCACGTTGAGTAGGTACTTTTTTGTGATGGAAAAGGTCCGTTCTCAAACCGTACCGAGGCGAGTCGTGCTGGAACTGTGTAGTGGAAAAGCGCCATTAGTTTTAAAAATAACCCTCTCGTAAGTCTTATGACATATTTATATATTTATTTGTATGAGGTAACCTGGAGGGCTTTCATTAGAGAGTGTGCAGGAGTGGAGTTGAGTGGAAGGATCAGAGGATCTCTTCAGTCAGAGGCTTCATTTAGACCTGATTACGCCAAGGCTACCAACAAAGAGCCTTCAATTTACTCACTACTTTGTTGAATAGAAATCTCCTGTTATATAGCTGTTTTCCTTCAGTGACCCAGTTAAAGGCAGAAACTGTGACACTATTGTGAATAATTAGTTTTGATCATTTTTTGTACGAGGAAGTGGTAATTGCACCACAACACCTTGCACAGCTCAATAAGGGTTAGACAATTCTTCACCATCTCAGCTTATGCAATAGAATTACGAAACACGTGTTGGCAGCAGATTAATCGTATTTCCTTCCAAAAACATTACAAATCACTGTTATAACAATGATTTACATGAAACAAAAAACACTGGGGAACGATTGTGGTTTGGATTAAAGTCATTTATTCGTTAAAATTAGCAGACCTCTGTTGTCAAGGCCAAGGTGGGGTTCAGCTGCAGGAGAGAGAGGTGTGGGGATGGCTGAAGAGAACAGTACCAGGTGAGTTGATTGGCACACCTGGTGCTCGTTGGCTAATTATACTCTGCTTTTAAATGCAGTAGAGCGGTGGCCTTCAGATGACTGCTGCACCTCAAATGACTGCTGCACCTCATGAACAAACAGCATGCTGGCTGTCAGACATTGTTTGGCAGAAGCCTGTAAATATGATTTGTGGGACTGAGTGATTCAAGTGACCAGACCATTGCGCCAGAAGAAGCCTGGCAACCAGAGGAGCATGGTGGAAATGTCACGTATTATGTAAATGTTAACGTGTAAGCAGTTAAACAAACAAAAAAGCGAGACTTGCTACAAGGGTATTTATTGACTTTGCATCTGACTTCCCAAAACTGACAAGAACACCCACTTCACTCAGAACTACCAACTACCAACAACTGTTTATCAACAACAACCCAACTCCATATTTCCATAACAGCAATGGATAGAAATCTTTATTAGTTTTGTTTCTGATAGCTATCTGAAAATGTGATTACCATTTAATGACAATAGGCTTTTCACCCAAATTTGAATGTGGCCATTCTGAACAGCCATGAACACTTTGCTTTCAGATATGAAGACATGAACAGGACATCAAAAAAAAAAAAAAAAAGTTTCAAGCATGCCTTGATATTAAACCCGACTTGCTTTTGCTTGAATTGCTGTTGCACGTGTAATCACGAAGCGCATTTTCAAACTTGTCTTGTTTAATCAAACTCTGGTTTGTTTTCAGCCTTGATACGATTATTTTTGGGAACATCTGAACACAGCAATTATATAAAACTGTACCAAGACCCTTTTAGAGATGTTGACTCAGTCTAGTCCCAAATAAATTCTGGAGCAGTTGTGGTGGGAAATGTGATCTGACCTCAGCTGCAAGTTTGAACTAGACAGCTCCCGTAGCCAGGAGCAAAATCAATAGTTGATAAAAGCTAGCCAGAGTGTGAATCGAGGTCCGATCTTGACTAGTACAATGGAGTTTGCTTCTTCAGAAACTTCTTCTTGTATGTTTTGGTTCCCGTCCCAGACACATCTAACCAATGAGCGGCATGAACATTATCATGTGGCTTTTGGTGATAAATTTTGATTCACTTGGATTACTTTTGTGTTTTTAAAAGAAATTGCACCAGCAGGGAAACTCAGTTTACCAACTCATCCATTGATCCAGACCAGAGGAAACAAACCAAAGGTTTAAAAAAACACACCCTAAAATGGCTTTATGCAATGGTAGTTGTTGAATGATCAAAGTAAAAAGTGTCCCACCACCTGGTGTTTAATAAAACAGCCTTCAAGTTGACCACTTTGGCGCAGTTACAAGTAGAAATTTTTCTCTTGACAATTTCCTGGTGGGAGACAGGACACATTTCAGATATCCTGCTGTCCTCCAGGATCACATGGGCTGTGCACACATGATGATGGGGAAAAACCTGCTGATAGATGTCCATGTACCCCTCCGCTAAAGAGTTCACAATAACAGGCCAGTGGTGATTAATGCTGACAAGCCCTGGCTTTTTATGGGTGCTAATGGTGCTGTGTGTGTGTGTCAGTGTGTACAAGTGTGTGTTTGCCACTGTCACCTGCCCTGTTGCCCCTGTTGTTGCCGCTGCCTTGGTCCTTAGTCACAGACTCATCGTTTTGCAGCTCTTGCCTCTCCATAGCAACCAGAGGTGTGTAGAGTCAGGTAAACACATCTTAGACATTCTTCAGTGCAATGTTGAGATCATTTACTGATGGTTAGATTTTAACCACATTATCTCTGCTTTGCTATTCTTTTTCCAGAGTGTCTGATGCACTGTTATATCAGATAAAAAAAATATCAGAATGCATTTTATCTATCAATTGTGTTGCATGTATGTGTTGTTGGGATCAAATTACTGAACATCTTAAAGCATTTATCTGCCTCTTTTTGATGTTTTAAATTAAATCATACAGTAATGTTGTGAACAAAACTGCAGGATTGTTTTGGATATGAATGTTTCACATCAGTAAGGAATCTTGATTAAATGTAAACTCCCAGGACATAGTGTGGTCCCGAAAGTCACATGCAGGTCTAATCCAGCATAAGAAACAAGGGAATTCTTTGAGGGCCTTGGGGCCTTTTTGCGTGGTCCATGTCCCAAAGGTATGACCTATAGCAAACACCTTCATCTAAAGAACATGTAGGAGGAGTCTAATCAGGTCAACACCCGTCACAACAATACATACATCTTGGCTTGTGTACTATGTACTGTAAATCAAGAATGCCATAACAAGATATAAAAGTTTGCTATCATGTTGGTGGCTATATGAAGCTCAAATACTCTAACCTCATAATTTGGCCAAACTGCCAATTTGCTTCATTTAATTCATTCAGACAGATGCTGTATTCATATTATGTCATGTCCAATTTCTTGTTGGTATGGAGATTTGTTGTGTTTTTAGTTTGTTGTACACTGACTAATCGGTAGCAGATAGTGTGTCTGTTCCAACTACCTCATTTTCAGGTTAACTGTAACAGTGAACATTTTCACCTATTTTCTTTTACTATTTTACATGAATGCAGCTAGGTAACTACTTATATTATAGAAAGATAAAATCCCTTTTCATAATCCAGTGTACTAAGATCTGCCCAAAGCCATCAATGAGAAGAGCAACAGACCTTTTTGAATTGCTGAATGATTCAAATGACACAGCTGGACACATCAAAATAGAGTGGGCTCATCAGGAAGGAGACATGAGCTAAAACAGCCTGTTCCAGACAGAGGCTGAACTGAGGGAACTGCATAAAGGGCCTGTATAAGAGTTTTTGAGCAGTAAATCATGCAAAGATTTCCAGTAGAGCGCCTAAATATAGATGTGGAAATGTGCATATGTCCTCCTTAACGTTTTACAGGAAAATAAAAGATGACTAATAACCCAGTGAAACCACAACCGGCCAACATTTCCAAAGTGAAAGTCGACATATTGTACATCTTCAGTAAGCTTGCATGACTGAAAATTGCTGCAAGATGCCACTTCTGTAACAATTTAAAACTACAATCTTCTGCCACAGTTTTGTTGAAATGTCACTGACTCAACAACTGAACATTGAACTATTTGAAAATATCTAATTTCAGTCAGGAGCACTCTATTCATAGATCAAACCATGTATTGCAACAAATGGAACAGTTTTACTTGGCGCTGAAAGCTCCACTCTAAGATGCTCCCTGGATTAGCCAGCAGCATGCTGAGCTAAAACCCCCAAAACAAACATGGAAC
Source organism: Scomber scombrus (assembly GCF_963691925.1). Lineage (NCBI taxonomy): Eukaryota > Metazoa > Chordata > Actinopteri > Scombriformes > Scombridae > Scomber > Scomber scombrus. The sequence continues at coordinate 21,425,529 of NC_084990.1, forward strand.
CCAATGCCAAGCCTAAATATCGCCCATGCTAAGCATCAGCCAGACGATAGATAAATGTATGTGTAGCAGCAAGTATGCCGCAGACCTCAGCTGAACAAACTGCTTCTGAGAGGGATGCAAGCATGCAACCCAGGAGAGGTCATTCTACATACGTTAGCAATGAAACCCAGCCAACTATTTTTAAATGCAGCATTTGTTATCACAAAATTATGACATAGTCCTTAAGTCTTTGCAGTCGTAGTCTGTTGAGCTGCAATTATTTCATTCACTCCCAGGTGAAGGTAACGTTCCTAGGTGCCTGAAGACCAGCGACCCATGACTTTTACAGTGGATGCAGGAACCCGGGCAGCTGTGAAGGTAGTTGCACCAATGCGGAAGGAGTGGGAGGTGTACAGTTCAGACGGGAGGAGACAGGGGCGGGCAGTAAACCAAGACCTTGACCTAGCCTTCCTTTGTCTCATTCATCCATTCACACAAATTCGTACATTGATGACAGGGGCTACCACGCAGGGTGCCAACCTGCTCATCAGGAGGAAACTAACCATTCATACGCATTCACACACAATTGGCACAGCATTGGGAGCAATTTGGGGTTAAGTGTCTTGCCCAAGGAAACATTGACCTGTGGACTGGAGGAGCCGGGAATCAAACCACCAATCTTCTTTTTTTTTGTTCTTTTTAAAGATTTTTGTTGGCATAGATGCCTTTATTTAGCAGTAGACCGACAGGAAACATGGGAGAGAGAAGGGGGTTTGACATGCAGCAAAGGACCTCCGATCGGGATTCAAACCAGGGTCGGTTGCGTATGTGGCATGCGCTCTAACCACTCGACCACCTGCGTGCCAAACCACCAATCTTCTAATTGGTGGATGACCGCTCTACCTCCTGAGCCACTGCCACCCCATGCTCACTCTGTGTGAAAAAGATCCAGGCGCTACGCAGGAGAGGGCCTTGTTGAGTGATTAATAGATTTAGTTATTTAGTTCAGTACATTGCTGCGGCAGGTCGAGAGGAGGGTACTTCTGTTGTGGCTGCAGGGACTACAGTTCCCAGGGTTCTGTGCGGTGTGACGTCAGTCTGGAGCATACTGGAGCCAGCGGTGGCGCTGAAGTTGAAGTTGGAGGAGTCTTCGCGTAGGGAGGTCCGAAGTGATGCTGAGCAGAAAGCGCGGAGTCTAATCTGATGCTAGGCGTGTGGTCAGCGTCTCACCCTTTCAAAGACATCTTCTTCCATGGCAGATCCATCATGCAACGCAGCAATGGAAAACAAAGAAATAACACAGAAGTTTTTAGCTTTCATACCTTGAAACAAGCTTTGCCAGCAGCTGCGTGAGCAAGTGTTGAAGTAGCAAGTTCAGTGTAGGTGGGAGTCCTATTTAAAGGTGCTGCCTTGTTGTGAGAATGGCTGTGATTGGTGTGTGACTGATAAGGAACGCTGATTCAATCAGCGGCTGTCAGCTGATTACAGCTGGGGCATATGGCTTCCGTGTCCTGCATGAACTAACACAATGCTTCAGTTAATCTTAAAACAATCAATCCAGATGATGCAATTAGAAGAAGAAAGATGGCACAGAGCATTTTTTCCACATCTAATAAGGATGGTAGGTATTAGAAGAAGCCTGAGATGCATCCTGAGATAAGGAGGAGAGGAAATACAAAAGCTCTGTTTCTCTCATCAATAGAGCTGTTTGTTTTCCTCAGTAGAAGAGTCCCCTCCCAAGTGCCTTTTAAAACACATCGCTGACATCCTCTTTAAAATGACTCACGTTGGCCAGCTTGGTGATCATGGTGTCTTAGAATACAAATGTGTTTCCTCATTATGGAGCGAATATGATATGTGGTGGTGGATGCAGGGAAGACAAGACGGTCTACAGCCGTGGTAGCAGGTCTGTGAGGTTTTACTTATAGGTAGGGCTGCCCCCCAATAGTCAACCAAAAGTTACTTGATGAGAGGAGTCTTAGTTGACCAAGTTTTCATTGGTCGGTTAGTTGCAGGAAAAAACAAACAAACCTCAAACTTCATTCGGGAGCTGCACCTTGCCAAAATTGGGTCAAAACCTCTTATGTGGCTTGAACATGTACGAAACACCTGAGGATATGGCTACAAGGAAGTTGTGAGGGATTTTTTGTGTCGTGTGAGTCTTAACTTCTGTGAACGCCTAAGCCTCAGGTGTCAAGACAGCTGGTAGTAAAACTGACCGTTTCTGATTTAGTAGGGGGTCAGAGTATTCATTGGTTGGTTTCTACGGACGGGTTACAGTTTTACTTTATTACTTTATTATCCTCTCTTATTCAAATTTCCACTAAGAGTTACAGTATAAAAGCTGAAACTGTTTGTTGTTCAGGAGAATGACTGTGTGTCCTTCTCCGTGTTGGCATGAGTAAAAGAGAAATATTCATCACTCCGTCGTCTGTGATTCTTCAGAGAAACTTCTAGTAAAACATTTTTACTACAAATTGGCGACACCTGACCAGTAAAGACCAGTGAAGTTGAGAAGACCTGGTCCACTGTGAAAGCAGAACCACCAAATTATCCGTCAGCTCTGCCACTTTCCTGCCGGGAAATCATCTAAAATGAGAGAGAGGAGGATTTAATGGGACCAATTGACCCATGAGACAGAAAAAAGTACCTCTGTCTCCTAACTGGTTGTTCTGACACATTCATTATTGTTAACAGACGGCTCGTTTTGTGCATTCACTAGCGAAATTGAATTTTCAAGACTCATTATTATGGTTTTGTATTTCTCTGTGATGTAGCACAGTGCTCTCAGCCCTGTATGTCAAACCACTGACTGATACCCCATAAAGGTATATTTAAATAATCAAATCAATATCATGAACATACAATGATTAGTCGACTAATTTCTTCAACTAACAACTATTTATCGACTTGGAAAATCTTGGTTGAGGAAAAAAAGATATTATCATGTAAATAATGCAGGTTTTAAAACATAAAAAAGGCTTTGCAAATAATGAGAAATGCATTCAGCATAAAGAAGACACATAGTGCTAATATCATATCATATCTGCCATTACTGCCTTTTTGCACTACCACAACTTAACTATACAGAATGCTGCTACTTCCTACATATACAAAAGTAGACTCCTAAATCTTATTGTATCTTACTGTCTATCTATTCTATTTTTTTTATATATATATTAGTAAATGTCTTATCTGTTGTGTCTGTGCACTTTATCTGTTTCACCGTGGGATAGTGAGAAACGTCTTCTCGATTCCTTTGTATGCCTTAACATGTGAATAAATTGACAATAAAGCTTAAAGACTTTGACTTTGAATATCAAACCACATCATGATGGTAGAATTATCTTTTCATCTCCATTAGAGGACTCAGAAGTCTGGATGAACAGTCGTCTGTTGTATTTAGTGCTCATTTAATAATCACTTACAACTGGTAGCTGTTTCATGCACCACACATTGTAAAAACCAAGAGCTTGTTGGCTAGAAGTTTGATCCCCGACAGACTTCGTTGAAAGTTTGTCTTCTCTGTGATTAAATTTTAAATATAGAGACAATTTTATGGGAATGCTTTTCCTTCCGTCACTTCGAGTCATTTGGCAGACAGTACTTCTGGAGAGATCTTCCGTTGTTTCTTTTGTGTCAGGCAGCTATTTTAGCATGTTTATGGAAATTAACCAGCGGGCCTCTATCAGCCAGTCAGCCTATTGTGCAGTTCGACATGGACCAGTTGTACTTTTCCACTTGCCGGTGAAATCAATGGGTAACCTGGGATACACACTTCAAAACCACATGCACTCACCTTCAGCTGTGGACTTTTTAGACACAACACTAATGTGTAAATCACCTCATGTCCCTCTTGTAGTCTGAAAGTAGAGTGGATGTCCTGGGCTCAGCAGTACAGTTCGTCATGTGCTTCCAAAGACTGACACAAATCTGCAAGGAACTAAATGAGGAAATACCCCATAAAGAGTTATCTCCGTCAGAGCACCCATGTGTCAGATGAAGTCCAAAAACAACTACGCTGCTTGGCAAGAGCTCTATAGTTGTGGATCATTTTTAATGTTTAATGCGTCACATAAAAGCAGAGGCTTGTTTAACTGGCAGGTTGACATCTGGAAGAGTCAGTGGTGGATATAAGTAAAATAATAAACTGTCAGAAATGTATCAAATAATAATACTAAAGTCAAATTAATTGCCTAGAAATTGTACTATGTATTTGGCTGCTTTCCAGTAATGGAAAACGTTGGATTACCTAATAGATCTACCCAGTACAGGCCTCAGTTTTAAGTGACTGATAGTAACTGGCAGCCACTCTGATGATTGAGTAATCATTTTTATCATATTCCAAACAAAAGGGCCACATATTCTCTGGTTTCAGATTTTCAGATGCAAGGATTTAAAGCTTTTCTTTGTCACATGTGATAGTAAATTAAAAATTATTTGATTTTGCACTGTTGGTTGGAGTTAAAGGGGAATACCTCTTACTGTACCTTTTTTGCTTAAAAGAGAAAATAATCAGAAGATTAATCTGTGATAAGAATTTTTCATTCCAGCCCTGTAAGTAATACTTCAAATTTCAAGCACACTGCCTAATTTATTGTCAGTCGGATAAAATCATTAACACTGATATTTTCTGTGTTTTGGCTTGTAGCTTGGGTTGCTCATCAGCGTTGACGAATGCGACAAACCTCCTAAGTCCTGACGCACGTCTACATGTGATTATCATCATCTGAAACAGGATCCAGCTTTTAGCTTTTTATAAATATCCTTTCTTTCCATTTTATCTCATGGGAAACTCTATCTTCTCTTGGGGATTCTTATCATTCTCAAGGCACAGTCAGTGAAATCTGTAAACTAGTACAATATGGGATAAGCTTTTGAATCACAAATAATTTAAAGGGGACCTATCATAGTGTCATATGTTCATATACCACACATAAACATGGCCAAAGAGTCACATGAGGTAAATGTTTGACGCTCATCTGCTCCACACACTGCAAGTTCATTGCTCCACACCGCTAAAATGATCGTATTTTTCCAGGGTTTTGGAGGTAGTCACGCCGAGTCATGACTACATTACAGCGAAGCTCAGTGAGGCTCTGTTAATTAGGTGAAGATGGTTTCATTTCCTGTAAATTCTTCACGATGAGTCTCCCTTTTTTATTTAGTCATTTAAAAGCTTTTCTTATGAAGCAGTAAAACAAGAAATGTCGGGCTTCCAACAATGGTAACTTGAAATGACTCACATAAAATACATAAATATAGAGCCGGATGAGCATAATAAGTACTCTTTCATTTGTTTTCACTGGGGCATTTTATTTTCAGGTACAACTGAGTTTTGTTTTCAGCTCCACTGGCGTTCAAACGCCAACGCATGCATATCCCTGTTGATACTGTATGTGGGTAAACCTTGCTCAGCTTTTCCGAGACCCTAAACATACATTAATTTTGAAAATAAAGAGCTTTTAATAAAGTGGAAGAAGTTACCAAGCAACATCAGGAAATAAACGTATGCTTGAATTTTTAAGAAAACAATGAAAATGCACTTAAACAAGGACGAAATGACTAAATGACTGAATAGACTTAGTTTGCCTTAGTAATGATGACGTTCAAGATATTTATGCGCTTACTGACTGTTTTGTACAATGTGTGCTACTGGTTTTATGTCATATGTGTTCTTATTACCTGTATTGCTAGTTGGTGCTGTTTATTTATGGTGGAACTGCGGTGTGGAGTCCAAAACAATTTTCCCCTATAGAGACAAATTATATCTTGATATGTTGAACATGCTCTTGATAATTCATTTGATTGTGTTATAAGATCATTAGTTGCATCTGATCTGATGCATTTTCATTTTTAGTCTTTGCTTCTTTTTTTTTTTTTTTATTGTTGCAAACTAATAAATGTAATTACACATTGTGCAATTCTGGCATATTATCTACCACTATGGTGGAAGTTACTGGAAATCAAACTGAACTAAACAGATGTTGAAATTTGAACCATAAATTATTGCTGATAATTGTGGTGGGATTTGATTTGATTTACTTCGAACATGTATGAGTAACACACAAAAAAGTAATCTAAGAAACAAACAAACAAAACCAATGAGAATAGTCAAAACAAGACAATAATCAAAAAAACAATAATAATATGAACCCAACATGTCTGAAAAGGAGTAGGATGAAGCATATGCTTATTTAAACCTACCCCTTCTCCACGACTCAATTAACAATCAGTCTTCCCATACATATTTACAAAAACATAGGAAAAAAAATAGAAAAAAAATAAGTGAACAAATACATAAATTATTCATGAAAACACCTGATTGTTAAAGCCCTTCTTCCTCCTTGTACCTCGATGGGTTTGTACCACTTCACATTAATAAAGGCCAGGGACCCCATAAAGATAAAAGCTGGTTCCTTATCTACACAATGCACGTGCTTTGTTGCATTGAAGTGGATTAAATGTAAACCACTTAAGTCTTAGAGAAATGCTTCAGTGGTTTTCCTACAGTCAGGTGAAAGATGGAGAGAAGAGTCTGGCTCTGGCTGAACCTGCTGTATAAGCAAACACAGGAATCCTTTGAGCCAAACATGGTGTCAAACAAAGACTCTGCAGTAGTTTTGAACTTGCACAGGACAGCTGACCTTTGACCTTGTGATGCTTCACTTGTTGAGAACTCAGTGATCTGATTTGCGATGCTTTCTGTGATCGTGGGAGTCCCAAACTAAGTGAAAGATGAGCTTTGTCTGAAGCTCCTCGTTGGCTCCTTTTGATGTTTCAGACAAATATCAACCTGTTATTTCCACACAAAGCTGCAGGTCAAAATGGGTCGAGATAATAATTACGCTGGACCAGACAGAAATTTGAGAGAACCTCATCAAAAACCTTTTGAAAACCAGATAACAAAACGTGGATCTATTCCACTGACTAACAGCTGAGCTTTGAATAGTATATTAAATATTATCATTAACTCATCATTAACAGCATTTTTTATGCATAGGGTCTCTGGCTTGTGCTGTATATACATATAATGTCTAGGAAGCAGGGTTACTGGTATCTACAAGCGATGCATTAAGCTTTTGTGTCAACACTGTCTCATAGAAATTACAATTGATGGTGGGCATACAAAACACGGAACACTAAAGACTTAGCGTTTGCATTCAGAGAGAAGGGTTAGGTCAAGTGGCAACTACAATGGCTTGGGGCTAAAGTACCTTAAAGTGCCAAAGATGCTGCAACTGACAGCCTCAGCTGTTCTCTATATAAAAACCTAAGTTAATACGTTTTTCCCCAATATAATTGTCTTACGGTCTAAATTCATGCAGTGTAATGTGGACTGGTGGTCAATTTGGAAATTATTGCTCCACTAACAATATGTGAAGACTTATAGTAGCTTTGATGTCTGCCGTGATTGACAGTTGGCTCACCTGCTGAGTTTCAGGACTATTGGCGCAATATTCCACTCAGTTGCGTTGGCGACATTGTGATAACAAGCCAGGTATCGTAATCAAGTGACATTAAACTAACTTTGACCCGAGTGTGCAGCACTCTGTGTTCCCAGTAAGCTGGCGATAGTTTGGGTTTGAGGTAGCAGGGCGTGTTTCTAGAGAATGAAAGGCAACACCACACAGTCCTCAAATGGAAGGGCCTGACTCCAAATGGAAAAGATGCAACCCTGGGCTTCAAACTGGCTTCAATGTGAAGCAACAGGCGACGTTACACAGGTCCATCACTGATGTACAGTTTATGGTTTAGGCAACAAAAGCACTTTGGTTAAGGTTAGTTAAAGTGAAATGTTAATGAACTTGAGCTTCAAATCTCTGCAGACTTTTTTTCTGTAATAGATCAAGACTGAGATCCTAACCTCAACCAAGAGCTGTCAATGCTTAAGGCTTATAAAAAGTTTAATAATGTAGTAGTACAAGCAGGTATTGTACTACAAGATCAGTACAATTTGGTAGAAAAATAACTCGTCAATCAACGTTTTATTTGTACATTTAGTATCAACATTTTTGTCTTACCAGATACGTCAATTAAAAACATTTTATTTATCATTATGTTGAGAGAAGATGTATCCAGGCAGCATTATGTTTCCTGCAAAATGTACCTGTGCTTTCAAAGTATACAACCATAATTTCTAGGAGATGGGGTTGCATTAGTTCACCTGTGTCTGCTGTACGACTGTTGCCAAATTTCTGCTCAGTCACGGAAACAGGAGCATGACAATAGTTGGACAATTACAGGAAGCCAGGGGGGCATCCAGCCTCACTAACCTTTACATAAAAACGCCACAATTACGAGAGGCTACAAACTTTATTTTCAGACTTTGAAGTGTCAAGTTGCAGTGCAGTTGTCCTGCCCTTCCTGCAGCAGCAGCAGCCCAAACATTCCCAGCTTCTCTGGAATCTTTCGATGACACTGGAAACGGGTCTGTGGAGTCTAAAAACGGACTTCAACAGTTATTGTCTCCTGTCTGTCACACCCTTTTTCCCCTCACACACACACACACACACACACACACACACACACACACACACACACACACACACACACACACACACACACACACACACACACACACACACACACACGAATATGCACAGCTGTTTCATACAAGGCGTGTGACAGCTGGTTGCGGTAAACGTGCACGCTACAGAGGTCAGGGTAGTGTTGAAGCACGCCTGGTAAATCCCAGAGTGGGAAGCTGTGGATGTGATGAGGAGCAGTTGATGTTAAAAAGTATCTGTCAGCTATTACAACTAAATGATAATAATGATATATTCCCGTAAAGTTGATCTTTCCCATGAAGTTTCTATTTCTCAGAAAGGGACGGACATTTGCATCAGCACTCCAAACTACTTACTATTTCTTGCTTTTGTTCAGTCTTTATGATTTTTTCAATGATTTTATGCATATTTTACTGTAAGGCTCATACTGTTAACAGATTTAAACATTTTTATTAATGTAATTCATCATTATTAATATTTTTCATTGTAAAGTAGCATACACACTGCAAACATCCACGTGTTCAGTAGTTACAGTAATAAAATCTGTCATTTTGGTAACAAATGTCATTCGTCAAACAAAAAGGCATTTTCTAAAAGCTATATTTGACATTTTATAAAATATGAATTCAATAACTCCTGATGTTAAAAGTAGCAGTTGAGGAAATAATTACTAAAGTGACAATTGTGTCGCAATTCTGTTGCTTTTGATCATATCACATGATCTTCATCAGCAGAAGAATTTGCAAACTCAGTGGACAATAAGTGCTTAAAATGCTCAGAAAAAAAGAACATCTATACATTTTGTGATAACTGGGTAAACTTACTCAGCTGCTGAAGATCAAGTGAGAAGCTCCAGCGCAGTTTCTAATTATTTAAAAATAAAGGAACCACTGACGTCACACATTGGTTTGTGTACTCCCGTTTTGAAGCCTCGAGATCGGCATTTTGACCGTCGCCATCTTGGATTTTTGTAGCCAGGAGTGACCATATTTGAACGAGAGGCCAGAACACTATCTGCTAGCTTGTTTATCACAGGCTGTGGTTAAGTGGGATAATGCTCATGATAATTTTGGCTAGCAAAAAAAACAAAAACAAAATGTACTCACCCAGAAAAATTGGAACAGCTGACTCCTTTAGTGGGTCTTTAAGTACAACCATTAATTAACTAATCATGTATAGATGACTTACAATAAATATGTTAACATAGTATTAATGAATAATTTACAATAGTGTATTAATGTCTCGTTCATGATGATAATTTATGACATTAATTGATAAACTACTACCGTTCATGAAATAATCGTGGCGCCCAAGTTTACAAACACTTACAGTAAATATTAAATTAGAAGCAAGTAGTTTTATTTATGATGAATCTGTTATTTTTTTATTACCTTTTTATTTCGCATATGCATTAGTCTCAGATTTGTATTTTTCTTCAGTCCTATTATTGGCTTGCCATTAATCTGTGAAGTACTTAAAGAAGCACTAACCTCTATGAGAGGTGCTGTACAAAGAAATGACTCAATAGATAAATGATTAATTAACTATCAGAAGTTCATTAATAAACTGACTTTGTGTGATCAGGATCTGCTCTAACACTCCTCCAACCTCGTTTGACTCTGTCGTGAGTTTATGTTTTAGTTCGGTTGCTCTCACCTACCATGAGTCACTGCGGGCCTTGAATATGTCCGCGGTGGACAGCTGTGATCTAAATATACTGAGGGACTTCCTAACTTCAGGAAAAAGATAGAAAGAAGGGCCTGATTCAGATCCTCCTCCCGCAAATTTCCTGTGATAGCGACCCTCAGAGTCTAAAGGAAAAACACAGGGTGGGAACATCAGACGTCAAGGTCTAACAGGTCAGCGACAACTTAGGTTTTTTATAAATTAGTGTTTGTTTATTTTTATTATTTATAGCTCGCAGCCTTCGGTGTTCCCCCTCCATGTCTTCTAGCAGTATACTGCAGGGTTGTTTAATGTGCGGCGCTGTTGTCGAGGCGCTCTGCACCTGTCTAACCGACATTCCTGCACTCACAGTTGACACACAACAGCTACTCAAATCTGCTGCAGCCTCACAAATGCATAACTCATCTGTGTTGTGGCTCACACAGTCAAATTTCACCGCCGCTTATGTTGATCTGACAGCCAACTGTGGTGTGTGGCTTTCGAATAAATACGTGCGTCCGATGTTATATAAGATTAACCTCATTTGATTTCCTGCCTGTACTCTATTCCAAAACTGCAGGTGTGGCTCCAAGCACGAATAAAGGTTAAGTATTAGACTTTATATTAGTGTGTATGAAGATCTGTGGAAAATCTACTTTCTCTTTTCATTTGACTGATAAAGGAAATGCATCAACCCTTTATTATCTTTGGCAGTGAAATGTTATACTGATTTGATTAAAAAAAACACGAACTGAAATTGTGCACGAGTATGTTTTCCTTTCCTTTTTACACAGAAAGAAGATGTTAAATCAAATAGAAACTGTACATTTTTCAAGATTTGCTCCTGACATGACAAAAGTGTAAAGTACACGAGGCGCCTTAAAGCATTGAACACAAAAGAAGGTTGAGACAAAGAGAGAAAAAAAACAATTCGGCACTGCAAATATATTGAAGGAAGGAAACTGAGATAATGAGGCAGGATCATGTTTGTATATGTGTCGTGTAAATGTGTGGATGTACAGTACGGGGGAGATATAAACAAGTATAAGAAAACAATGTTAGTTGCTAAGAATGATCAGAAGAATGAATACAGTATTGAGAATAAGGGCAATAAAAAAATACAGATAATTTGATAATGTAAAAACCTTTTTCCAGAACAGTGCTATTAACTGAGCACTGGTACTGCACTCATTCATATTTTTATTTTCTAGCCCAGCTCACATTAAGATATCAGTGTGTGATGGTGCTTCAAAAGATGATGTCACAACACTCCCACTTCATAAAAAGATTACCTACACACACAAAAAAAATCAATAAAAAAATGCAAGAGGCTTAGGAATCAAAAAGAATCCATTTATTTAATGTGCAAAATATGACACAGTAAAAAAAGAAAGAGACAAAAACTGATAATTTCCACTTGTGAGTGTGAAACTGAAAGCAACAAAGCAAACTTTTCCACCACGTGTCAATCTGTTCGAGTCTCTGAGCATCTCGGGCAGCGGAGTGAAACTTCATGCGCTCGGGGTGCTCAGCATTTTCCGGACAGATTAAGATGAATTGTGTGAAAGAGGCTCACTGGGTCGCCCTGGGGACACCCTTGAGAGGTGTCGCTGGGCAACTTATGACGCTTTCTCTGGGAGCGGAGAACAATAGGCGGAACCAGCTGCCGCGGGAGTCGGTGTGACACAGTGGAGGAGCTGTTGAATGGCAACTGGCCACCTCGCTCTGGCCGGACACAGGCCTAATTCAGCTCTTCCACAGTTTATCACAGCAGTGCTGCAGACCCGTTGTATCCACTGGCTTGCAGGAAAAGGTCAGCCTTCATCACAAGGTCTCCAGCGCTGCAAGGCCTCCGTATGACACCCTGAATACAATGAAGTTTATCTGCTGCATCTGTTTGATGGATAGTGGAGAAACATACAGGTTGCAAATTTTTGCAGGCTTCAGGCTCAAAGTGCATCGAGGTTGTTTGAACTTTGGACTCATTTTTCTAGTTTACTTTTTTCCCCCACATTCAATAAGGGAAATAACCTCTTCATTTTATACTCTAAAATTCATTTAACCTTTTCATAATTGCATAAGTTTTAAGCATTACATTCGTATGTGTTTTACCCTTTGTTTCTTTACTGATTTCCTCGGTTTATTGTATGTGGATTTATGCATGTTTATGTTTTTTTGTTTTTTTTTACCATGCACTATAATTTTTTTTAGCATAATTAAATTTAATAATGTTAGTTTGGATTTGTTCAATCACTGATTTGAAGAAAGAAAAATAACAGCCGTTGTTGCCGTGGTTGTTCCATGTGTTGTTAACATTGTCCACTTGCATATTTCAAATCTTATTTGAGCTTGAATACGTACAGATGTATTTGGGAAATGTATATTTTGAGAAAAGAACGAGAAAAAGAAGTGAACCGTAGAGAGAAAAGAGCTAAAACGGCCAATTTCATACAGAGGCTGAACTGAGTGGTTGCATTAAGGAGCAGTATAAAATATAAAAGGAGTTTTTGACTGTAAATCATGTAAAGATATTCCATATTCATAAATATAGACCTGGAAATGTGCAGAATATGTGCCCTTTAAAGAATAGTAAACATAACAATTATTGATCCAGCTCTAGTAACCACTTATCCTGCATATGTAAATAATGACCCATGAATCCACTGATTGATGACTCCGCTCATCAGCCTGGGTGACAATCTATTTCTTTAATTCTCAGAGTTGCAAAAAACTGTTTAAAAAATAAACCAAACCTAAGTGTTGACTGCAGTACACAGCAAAGTTCCTTTTCTATGGTCATTTTTCCACAGAGGATTTACCGTCAACGGTTTTGTAACTCTTCTTACTCAATCTTGGTTAAACCAAATTAACCACAATTGCAACAACAGAAGTGCCAATTCTATGAAGCTTCCTAGAAATTGCACGTCTTTAAGGAACCAACAACGTTACCTCCCACAATTCATAGCCATCCTGCTGCCCTGTGCATGTGTGTGTGTTTGTGTGTGTGTGTGTGTGTTTTGTGGGCAGTCAGCTGTTCCTGCTTCATGACAGGTAAATATTGTGTTTCACTGTCCTCTCAAGGGGTCAATTCAAAAATAGTGAGCAGTCTCGTCTTGAGGCTATGAGTAAACGCGTGCTGCAGATTGCCCGGCTTGGGTTACCCTGGTTTGTGTTTCCCACCCTGCCTATTAACGGACTGATGCCCATTAAGAATCTCCGATGGGAATAAAGAAATATTTTGCGCCTCTTGTTGGTTTTTTTCCACATCTAAAAAACCTTGCACTGACACCAACACATGGAAAATGAATCAGAGAGGGTGGTATCATATTTTTTTCCATCTCTCACTTATTGGAGGGTCAGGTTTGTCGGTGGGTGGCAAAAGACCGTGAGAATGTCATGTCAATCACACAGAAGTGATTACGACCACAGGCTTAAGATGCGTGCTGTTTCCTGGGTCAAAACAAAAGCTGTGTTATTGTGAAACCAACATCATTAAATGTCTTTCTGTTGTTGGAGCAGTCCAACATACAAAGTTATTCCACTGTCCACACCACTGTCATTTATAACTTGTTGGTATGATTGTGTTTAGTACCTCAATTAATCGCTTGGTCTATAAAACATCAGAAGCCGGTGTAAAGCAAAGGTGATTTCAAGTTGTTGCATGTTTTGACTAACACTGGAACCACTGACTCAATTAATAATAGACTGCCAAAAAAACTGTCCATCATCATTATCTAAAAGCTCTGCGTCTTGTTTTTTATTCACATAAACAGTCCAAACTTCAATTTACAATTCTATAAAAGAGAGAAAAGCGGCGAACGTTCAGCATTTGACTTAATAAATGACTAAATCAACTTATCGCTTCACCTCTATAAAGGAGAAAAAAATAGGACACCAGTTTTATTCTATTTTCCAGCTTGAATGAAAGTCATGTGTGAAGGGTCTTGTTTTTGCTCTTTTATTTTAACCTGGATTCAGTGATGTCAACAGAAACATGCTGCTCAGTAGGACTGTGCAACTGTATCAATTGAGTTGCAAAGATTAGTTTAAGTTAATAAAAATTAATCGCCAACTATTTTGGCAATTAATGGTCCATTAAAGAATTTTGTTTGGAATATTTTCTACTTTCTTTAGTCCTCTATGACAGTAAACTGACATTTGAGGTTGCATCTTGGGCTTTGGGAAACAGGCAATTTTCTGATTAAATGACAAAATGATTAATAGAGAAAACAATCAATTAACCTTCAATGGTATAAATGCTGAACTCCCATTTTTTCTATTCAGTGAAAATTAATATGAAACTTTATTTTCTCAAAGTTTCACTTCTATGATACTCATGCCATTTGCATAAAGAAACTTTTAAACAACTTTTCATTCCTCTATCAACAACTTCTGCTTTCATCCTAGCACTACTACAATGTCCAGTTATTTGAAAGGGGTTCAGCCTCAATACTGTATGATACTGTGCTTAAATCCAGTATTTACTGCTGGATTTAGTCCATCAATCAAGATCAACACATCCTTTCTCACTGCTATTTGCAGGGACACAAATAAAGACAGATGCACCGAGCTCAGCAGATGCATAAGAGTGAAGTTTCCAAGTAGATTTTCTGTAAATCTAAATTTAACCCCCTATGCTTCTATTTTCTGTTTAACAAGGGGAAACAAACTGCAATCAAGGAACATGATCAGCCCGGGCTTTTCGGATGGAAAAAACGTGACGAGTCAAAGTATCAGAAGAGGGGGGGAAAATACATGATCTCTGGTCTCTTTTTATCCATTCAGCAAGTTCCCTTTGATGTTTCAATTTACCCCGAGCCGCAGCCAATTGTGTTGTGTGGTCTTGAATTACACAGAGGAAGAACTAGTGGAAAGAAAGAAGGGCTGGAGACATACGATACAAAGGAACCACAAGGGGAGAAACTGTGTGAGGCTGCCAACATCTCCGCTCGCCTCTTCTCTCCCCCCCCCCTTCTCATTTACTCAAAAAAACGTTCCCGGTTCTTAAACAGTGACCCCGGTTCGGGTTTGTGGAAGTTACACTGCTCAGTAACAACTCATAATAAACTTTGGATTCATGTTTGAGCTCTTCTCGGCAGCCCTCTCGACTCCCACCACGTTTTTCTCTTTTGGCTTCTGTGATAAAAAATGTTTATATTAAATAAGATTCCCATTTAGGATAAATATTATTTACTCTTTGTCTACTCTTTTCTAAGCTTTTGACTGTGTGATAGTTATTACAGTGATTTTGTTTTTGACAAAAGATGCCTTTTTGACCCAATTACCTGGATGTCTATTTGAGTGTTTCCTTGAGGCATTTCATCAACTTATTGACCTATTTTTGTGGTCTTTTGATTGGATAATGTGTCTGGCATCTACAGTATGCATATATATAGAACTGTTAACATGTTTGGTAATGTAACTAATGAACATTAATTAAAATTCTCATGTCAAATTTCCTGCTTGCAAGATAAAGCATCATGTAAACAATGTGTCAATTATGGCTCACATGTCTGAACAACTTCTGCCTTAATCTTAATTTATTTGAACCCAAACCACTATTTTTTCCTAAATCAAACCAAATCCTAACCACAGCGTTGTCACATCACAGAGCTCAAACATAGTCGATGGTTTTGAGTCATTAAAAAAAAAAAAGCTCTGATTTCAGCTTGTCAAATGAATTTCTTTGTTTTGTTGATTGAGACAAAAAAGACGTCATTTTGAACTCTGGGAAACATAAATTGACATTGTTCACCATTTTATAGACCAATTGATTGGTCGTTAGTTGCAGCCCTAATAAAACGTATTTATCTTTCAACAGTGATTTGTAATGGTTTAGAAGGAGGTGTGTTAGATCATTAAATACTTGTGTTGTCGTTCAGCATATTCACTAATGATGCATTGTCAGTTAATTTGAAGGAAGTGTCACAACTCTTTAAAAACACATTATAAAGGTATCCTGTGGACAACTAATAGCACTGTGGGACATGCACATAAAGTACAATAACAAAGAGGACTTTTAGAGAGTGAACACTTAAACTGTGGAAGTGAAACTATGAAAATTCCCCACCTGGCATATGAGCCAAAACAGCATTGTGCGGCCCACTGAATATGTGCATTAGTGTTTCTCTTGCTCGGCCCACAGGCTTTACATCGTAGGGGCGCCGCCAGGGATTTTGGGCCCCATGAAAACATATCACATTGGGCCTCACCACCACACACACAGGTCACGCCAACCATGCACAATTTCTGTAAACACACCTCTACCTGTGAAGGCTTGCAACTCTCTTGTAGTCCAATACTAACTGTACAATATTTACTGACATTGAACTACGATAATGTAACACTGTGTAGACATGCATGAAAACATTCTGCATACTAATCAAGCGTTCAAATATTTCATTTACAATTAAACTAATGCATTAAATTATTGTCTATTATTGATGAATGTTAATTAAAACAATTAGATCATGTTCTAATAATTGTTCTAACTTTACACCCCCTCATGGCACCCCTGATTGGGATGACATCACAAACTTTAAAAGCAAAATACAACTGATCTCGTTTTATAGTTGTCTCCGGGGAAAAATGCATTTTTTTCTTTTTTTTTTAAAAAATTGTGCAAAACACTGGCTGGTAGTTCCCTGACCAACACAGGGAACTACCAGCCAGTGTTTATGTTTTGAGCATGAGTTTTGTCACATGCTTTGTGCTTCTATACTGGACGCTCATGTAGTCAATGCGGACACGTGAGGACTCTTTAAATTTGTTTCTCTACATACTGTTTACATTTTTAAAGGCAGAGGAGTTTTATTGGGGCTGTTTGACTCGCTTTGTGTATTGACACTGTTCACTGAGCATGGGTCACTCACTGTAACCTCCACATTGTTGCTTTGAGCGGAGTTGCCATGTTGTTACCGGGGTAGAGTGTCTTATTCAAAACATAGTACGGCATCGTGTTGAATACTTTGACAGTGAAGTTAATCCTCAGTTCCTGCAGCGGTGGCCCTGAACCTTTAAAAAAAACCTCGGGGCAAATTGCTGAGGAAGCTGATGATTCTGGTGTCAGACGGTATCGGGTTGGTCACACTTGTTGGTCTGTAAATCGCCTGTGTGAAGGTCAACAGTGAAGCAGGCTGTTTACAAGCTATACAGTATTAAAGGAGCATTAACTGTGATGGAATAGGATTTATTATGTGATAGAGAGTATGTGCAGAGTTGATATAAAGCTCAGTGTTGCAGCCAAAAATATCAAGTTTAAGTCTGATATTGCAACTTAAGAACTAACATTGAAAACACATAAAAACACCATAAACAAAATTAGGTTACTGGTTAAAAGTTGACTGGATTTATTTTCATTATCACTATAACCTACCAATTATTTTCTCTATTAATTGATTATTTAGATTATGAAATAATTCAAAACGGTGAAAAATGTCAGTCACATTTTTCCAGAGTCCAAGCTGACGTCTTCTGATGACTTGTTTCACAACACACCAAAATCCAAAAATATCCAGTTTATGAAGGCAGAAAATTCCCACAGAGGAGAATGATGGTCATTTTTGCCTAGAATATAACTGACATGAGGCAGAACATAATAGCAATAGACTAGCTTTAACTAGTCTCTATAGACACACTGCGCCTAACAAATAACAAATGCCATATGCAGAGTTAAAGCTGATGGGTGAGGAAAAATGTAATCTGTGCAAATCTTGAGGCAGCAAGTTTCCTCAAATTAATGTTCTCTCTCTAACTTAACGTCACAACTGCGCACTCATTAATCAGCCCCCCTTCCAGGAGGCTGACTCATTAATGTTAGCGTAGCAAGTCACTGCAAAAGTACCTACGGGTAAATAAAAAAATGCGTGCTTTCCATTTGGCTGACGTGGCTCCTTGACTCTCTCCCACGTGTCTTTGCCTTGCGTCTTAGCACCCACCATGAAGGATAAATTAGCACAATGGAAAGCACCAAATGAGGCCGTTTGGCTGGCCCTGCTGTGGTCTTTGCTGCCTCTGTTTGACTGGTTTGACTGGTAGAAAGATGCTCCCTCGTGGCTAATTAAAATCAAAATTGTACTGTGTTCACGATGCCCTCTGAAAACAACAGTTGCTACGGTAATGGCAATAATTGTTGGCTGTGTTGAATGTTTTGCCACAATAGTAGAAGCATATTAAAACTGCTACACTGGCACACCTCCTCTCTTTAGTCTGTATAATTGGTGTCCTCCAGGAAACTATGAGGATTAGCAAAAGACCTGAGTCAAGTCCTACGTTGGAGATTGAAATAACGTGATTTACTCTCCCACTGCTGGAGCCTACGACCAGTTGTATTGTTATCTGGTCTGTAGTGATGACAGCAGAGCTACTGCAACACTTCTGCAAAATCTCAAGACTTCACTTCCCAGATGCTGCTGGCTCTGTGATCGCTACTCTGACACAAGACTACATACACACGTATGCAAATTACGCACACGCACATTAATCATCTTCTCCGAGACCAAAATACTGTCAGTGAGGAGAACGAGGTGATGTTGTGATATCGAGGATACTTTGAATCACCTCTTTAATGCGGGGTGACATGTAGAACAAATGCAGCTGTCAAATTCAATGTTTTCTAAAGTGTTTTATTTATTTATATATATTTGGACAAAGACATATGATCAGATATCTGCAGTGCTTTTGGGAGTAAAGTGAGTGAGTGAGTTGACCTGGAGTTCATGTTGCTCCCTCGGCGATTTCAGACAGCTGCAGCATCCAGCAACACACGTGTTATTTACCATGCATGAACAGATGATTGATGATAGAGAGGAAAAAAAGGGGGGAATAATGGAGAGGGGTGAACCTTGTTTGTGTCGTGCGTGTGCCCTCCTCTCTCCTTAGGGAGTGCAAGGTGGTTTGCGCCAGAGGTAAGATGGACACAAGATGGCTAATAACAGCTGAACATGTCAGTGCCAATTCCCCAAACAAAGGCCAGAGGGTTGATTTGATGGGATGTGGCCTTTAGCAGGGGTTGGGCACATGTTTGGCAACGGGGTGCATCACGTAGGCACAACAGGGGCACCTACGCCAACTTTGGACACATCTCACTAGACACTCAGGAATAGAATAGCTTGAGGAATTAGCACGATTAGAGTTGTCTCCACAAATTATACGTAATACAATTTCTATTATCCTTTTTTTTCCAAATGCTTTCCCTGCAGTCAGACAGCACCTCCTCTTATCTGCTGTTAAATGTATTTCACTGTTCCTTTTATAAAAAACAAAATATAAAACAGACAGTATTTCCTGAATGAGTGGTCACCTGTAAAGGGGGGAGGGGGAATTGGATTTTAAGGGTTTTAGGGTTCTTAAGATTGGGAAAAGAGAGACACTAATTAATTACAAAACTTTAGAATAAATATGTTAAATTAAAACCCAGGTAAAACAACCTTAAAAGGCAGCTATAAAATGTCTAAGAATCCTAAAATGTTTCTTTAAATAAACAACAAGCTTAGAAGTCCCTCTATAAATCCATTACTGATATAGAGGATGTTTTTTTTTTCTTTCTTTCTTTGTCTTACTGCCTTTATCAGGCCGCTGATAGTATTTTTTGCAGGTGATTTTTAGCGCAACTGTTAGCACCAGGTTATTTAAGTCCTGGCTGCAGCACAGCTCACTCCCACCCTGGTTTGATCCAGTTATACTTTCTTAATGTATCCTTATGTTTCATTTGCCCCCCCCGACAACACCCACACGCACATCCTCCACTCATTCACATCACACAACCACTCACTCCACTGATTTCTACACTATTATTAAATGTTTGATTCATAACACCTATCATAGGGAAATGGCGTAGTTCCTAAGGCGATATGGACTCACTTCCACATTGGGAAGAGGCAAGTTTAGGAAGTTCATTACGTGGCACAGAGTTGCATCAAAGTGGCAGAGATCTCTGTTGGTTTCCTGTTTTGACCGACAAAACCGGGTATTTTTAGTGAGACGTCTGGATATTTGCAGCTGTATTTCTGGTGAAAAAAAACAAACGGGTATTTTAAACAGAACCATGATCTCTCCCTAATCTTAACAGCATTGTCACATCATAAAACATAATTATTTAACTGATAACGTTTTGTGCCATTAAATGATGTGTGAAAAGCTTAAAATCAATCAGATCAACATTATTACGTAGAGACTTAAAATATCCATCATTTGCAGAAAAGTACAATACCAACATTTTATTGTAGTGATTGGGTTTAATCCCAGTGCACTGTCTGTCTCTTCTTGTTTCTGTCTCTGCAGTGTTTTTTACAGCAGCTGCATTCTTGTGTCTTTTCGCAGTCTCTTTCCATGCACCGTTTTTTGTCTGTGCTCGTCAAAGTGGTTCTCAGTTCCCTTTTTTTTTCTGATGTACCTCTTCTACCAGCCGCAGACTTTCCTTCCTGCTCCCGTCTGGTCCTGGTTTTGTTTCCCTTTTAGCCAATTTCCTCTAATTCCACCTCTATTTATATGGATGCTGCTATGTGCTGCACATGTTAATTACTAGTAGAGATTTCACACAAATAAAATACAATTATTTAAGCTTTCTCTGAGTGACATGACTTTAAAAATGTAGGTTTTTTTGTTTGTTTTTTAAAAGAATGAATAATGGAACAAAAGTGGATTAAATATGTGTCTGATTGGCTGGTCCTCTCTGAGAAAACACCTGATTAATCATGTGATCACCTGTTAAAAGTTACTCCTACTCTTTGCTGTAATATGTTCGATAAATGCATTAAATCTTCACATTTAACAAAGAACCTTTATGCTCTGGTTAGGCTTTTTTTTTCTTTTTTTTTTTTTTACTTTAATCCTCAAATTCTTGATAAATGCAGAACCTGAGCCAAAAAACTGGACAGATCAGATCAGACCAAATTCAATCTGCAGCAGAGAGGTGTAACGGAGGAGCATTTGTCAGATCACAAGAAGATGAAAACGTCCT
Organism: Scomber scombrus; assembly: GCF_963691925.1. Classification (NCBI taxonomy): domain Eukaryota; kingdom Metazoa; phylum Chordata; class Actinopteri; order Scombriformes; family Scombridae; genus Scomber; species Scomber scombrus. Next base: position 21,446,643 of record NC_084990.1, read on the forward strand.
ACACTTATTATCTTGATTCTGATGAGCCTCATCAGATCACTGTCGAGCTCAGTGAGTCCAGCCAGAAAGGTGGAAGGATGTTCAGGTACGGCTCGACCGACAGGCATGCAATAAGCCAAAAACAGGCTTTGTCAATCCTGCGCAGAATTTATTCAATAATTTCATAACGTGGAGTAATCTGATGTTCTCTAAGAGTTTAATAAGCTATCCATGCTGCATGTTAGGAGGGGCCCTATCGTGTGTGTGTGTAGGAATGTGCCTGGGAAAATGAAAAACATAAAGTTTCCATTGAGTACTTGGAGAACCTCTATAGGAGCTCACTGTATAGTTAAGAGAGGCAACCTTCTGGGAAGAAACTGTATTTTCCTTAGGGCACTGTATAGTTTCCACCTGCAACTGGTTGTGGGCAGGTTCACATGTCAGGAGGCTGGAGTGCTCAGTTTTCCTCCGTGCCTCGCTCCACTCTCCCTGCCCTTCCTCTGTGGTTGTTTTGTGGTGTTGAAGGCGGAAACGGGAAGCATTTGTTGCACAGAATGCCCCGCACCACTCCCACTCGGCTAATAACTTTAACACTTCTTTTTTCCCGTTTGGCCGCGCACACAAATGGAAAATGCTCACTTCCTCTTTTGCAGTCACTTCCTCTGTGGTCAGTAAGCACGATGTACACTCTGACGGTGTGTGGGTGTGTGTGTGTATGTGTGTGTGTGTGTGTGTGTGGTCAGACTTCTCAGTTATAGCAACACAACCTCATGCAAGCTGTAACTCCCCATGGACCAATATTATATGTTGTCAACCTGGGTGCTGTTTTGATTTTTCCTTTTTCCAAATCATTGTTTCCCCTAAAATGTAATTTTAGAGATTTTTAACACAGCCATTATTACACAGCAGTTAAACTCATTATTTATGGGACTAATTACCATTGGACATGTGCAACAGAAGCATTTAAAGGTTCCCTATGGAGGTTCTGACCTCTAGTATCGCTACAGAGCAGATTTTTTAAGAGTGGGTCCATGTTTTGTTTCCTACTAATCATTTCACACTATTCCACTGATCTGCAGGTTGCTGTAACGTGCAGAGAAATGCAGCGATATGCCAGCAAAGGCAGGGAGGAAGAAACCAGCTACTGCAAACAAGTATACAATACAGCATTTAAATATGAAAGAAATGTATTCAACACATTTGTAGATCACAAGGAGATAAAATTAGATTTGGTAAGTAACAGTCGATGTAAACATAACTTTAGTTTATTTACAAGAAAACTCCACAGGGAGCCTTTAATGTGTCTCTTTTGCATCTGATTTCATCTCCATCTCCTTTTGGAGAAACTTCTGCTAGAATCTCCTCAGCTACTTTTATTAGGAGGCAGATCTTATACCACTGGGTATATCTAAATATGAATTTATCAGGATTAATCAGCGCTTCAAGGATCGTTGTCCATCATTAGAAGAGTTGACTGTACATTTACTCTTTTGAAACTATGATTGTACAGACTTTTAATTATATTATTTAAGTTTGGTGTAAAATGTATATAAAAGGACTTTAACATGATTTTTTTTTAAAGTTAAAACGTATTGCTGTTTCTATTATTATTTCTTAATCTCCTTTTTAGTGCTTTATTTCATCTATTTTTGATGTTTATTGTTTCGTTTTTTTGTATTTGCTGTTTTGAATGCACAGATGTCTTCAGTTATGTCTCCTTCATTTACTTTACTGTAAGTTTAGAATCTGTCAACATTGTTTTTGCATGAGCTGCAATAGTTTTATAAGCTTTATTAATAAAACAACAACCCCAAAAACAAACAAACATCTTATTTGTGTTGTAAATAAAAGCTTTCTCTTCTTCCTTTCTCCTCCAAGTGCAGGTATATTCCATAAAGGAAGCTTTTTCCTTCCTTCAGGGAGATGACCGTGCCAGGAAGGAGGCACGCTACCAGCTATTGTGCATGATTCCTACATTATTCTGGAAATAATTTTTTTTTATCGTATTATTGGGAATACCCTTTCATTCGGAAGTTCCCAAAAGGCAGTGTTGCTACTAAACAAGAAGTTGACGTAAATCTGAGTTACAGTCAGCAGTTATATTTTAAGAATAAAGAAGGTCCACGTAATGTTACACTTGTGTCACGTTTTCATTCACCAAAAACAGGATCTAATAAGCTCTGGTTTCCTGAGTGACGATTTGAATGAAAAAGATGAATGGGAAACGTGTGTGTGTGTGTATGAGTTGTTTGGGTGTGTGCGTGTGGCCAACGAGAAGGAAGCACCCCCCCCCCCCCCTCATTCCCAAGCCCCAGTCTGACTGATTCATCTCACATTTTACAGAGCAGCAGCAGCATAAACACTTCCGGGATGAGGTTTACAGGATGTTGTTTTAGTTCAGTTTTAGATCCTGTTTTCTTCCTTTTTCCCAAGAAGCTACTTTAACGCAGGTGCTTACAAAGCCTTTTATTGTTGTGTGGACTTCTTGGCATTGCTGATCTATCCGAACAGATTTCGGAGAACAAGGAGGTCAGGGATTTTAATGCAGGCTTTATCTTATATAACACTTACTTTCCTCTTAACAGCAATGAAAATATCCACTTGTCGTTCACGTCTTATAGTCGCAGCGCCTGAGGCTTGAGCGGCCTGCTATTATGCTCCAGAGGCTTTTCTTTAGTTGCTCTCTCAGAGAAAAAGGAGAAGAAAGAGTGGGTCAAGTGAGGTTTTTGTTGCAGGATATTTACAGTGAGAAGCTGTGGGGTTCTGGAGGTAAAATATGCATTAAGGCCCCTCATGCCTGCAGGCGCCCCAAGTATGACAACATAAAAGAAAATCCTGTATCTGGACTTGACAGGATGTAATGGCTGCTTTTGGTTACTAAGACGCATAAACGTCAAAAGTTTAATGAACGTGAAAAATACCCAGCTCGTGCCCCCCCAGTCCAGAGCTGAACCCAAACCTCCCATTCACCCCCGAAACAAAAACTCAGGGGCTGCATTTCATTATAAATCATTCCCCAGTTTTTAAGTGCGCTGCTCAAAAGAGTTTCCATGACATCATCAGCTGTCAGTATGGGAAGCCAGTCGCTTATATTCTGAAATTCAAACCAGGGCACAGAGCTGCAACATGGCAGGCGTGCATTAGGGAAGCTCCCGCTGGGCTCAATGTAAATGGTGGCACAAAAACCTGCAAGATGAATACTGTATATGAATGTGAACAGGCAAAGAGGCTCCATGGAAAAAATATATAAAGTGTGTGTGTGTGTGTGTGTTGGGGAGGGGGAGCAGGAGGTTTTTTTACCTTCAGGGGAGAAAAAAAAGCTTGAAAAGGGAAGTCACAGCAGCAAGAATGCAACACATCCCACACTAAATGTTTATTGAATTAACAGGTGTGGTGGCTGTTTGTGCCTTAAAGGAAAATCTCTCATCTGAAAATCAAAGGTGTCTGAGGCTGACTTTTTTCCCCTCTTTTTTTTAATGGAAAATATAAATATAACTTTCATCTCCTTAGTAAAAGGTTATTTATTAGTAGAGATTCAGGAAATAGATTCCATTCAAAACCAAAAGCGGCCGTTTCACAGTTAATAAAAAGTTTGGAGCACTGACTCTTCACCTTTTTAGAAAATATAGAGTAATGCTTTATTTTAATTAACAAAAATATTGCAAGAAGCCTCCTGAAAGGAAATATAATATCCTAATATATTGCATGTTTTTACAATATGAGTAAAATCTATGTAATATGGAAGTTATAGTGCAAAACAACTTGTCAACATTAATTACAAGTGTAATCTTTTAGTTTGCCGAACATGCGAAAATGTGCAATTTGTCAACAGACACCTATACATTTCAACATATACTGTATATACACAATGTATATATAAGGTTTCCAACAATAAACGAGTGAAGGTCTATTTGGGGTTAGATGGAGCAGTTCCTTTAAGGATAACCATATTCTCTGTATAATTACAGTACTACCAAATTACATAATTTTTCCAGGAGACTTCTTGAGTTTCTTTTCAATTCAATTCAATTCAAAATTCTTTATTCGTCCTTCAAAGGGCCAATTCAAGGCAAGTGAGTTAGCAAACAGAAGTTCACATTGACAATTCATTTATCTAAAAATACTACACAATGTTAGAGAAGCTCAAACAATAAATGTAAGCAGGTATCTGAACATATCCGCCCCTCAAGAGTGACGCAAAGTTTTTACTTCATTTTTGCTTGGTGGCTTATATTTAAACAGTAAAACTGATTTAAAAATGTGTTTTCGAAAATGATATAAATGTTGACATTTCAAGACTGAACGCTCGATCTTGATCTTGGAAACAATAACTGACAAATTAATCTTACCATAAGGTTTTTCTAGTAGCTGTTCTTGAGCTTTCGATCATATTACACAACCTTCATCAGATGCTGCATTGTAGATATTTGGGTTCATTTTTTCATAAAGGACTTCAATTCAATTTATCATTCAATTTATAAATACATAAATCTCAATGGCCCAAATATCAGCTAGAAATTTGCGAAAAAATTCTGAGGACTAAATGTGTCTGTTTTGTTTTTGTTTTTAAGCGATCATGAAAATGTCACTTAAATGGCAAGAGGTCACTTTTCTGCTAAAATTCTGTCATTATTGTGTGAGCAAAATTCAAAACCCATGACTGAAGTTGGTTATCACTTAAGTGTTTTAAAATGAAGCAATGCACCAGCAGCAACAAAACAGCTGAATATAAATTATTTATGTTTGTTGACATCATCGTTTTTTTGGATGCTATGATTTAAGTTCGTATTTTCAATCATTATCTTTTATATCTGTGACTCAAACTCTTTGATTATATAGATGGACATACCTGTTAATCTTTATGGTCATAAAAGAGTGAGTAAACAAAGTCTTCCCCTGCTCACAGTAAGTAAGTGAAGGTGCTGAATGAGGATCGAGGAGAAAACACATTGTTGGAGCACAAAAAAGAAACCAGTAGTAGTGTTAAAAATAAACGGAGCAGCTTTCCAGCGACACCGGATAGCGTTGGGTATTTGGGAGAAGCCCCGGCATCTCCCTGACCTCTGACCTTAGCCGTGAGAGCTGGCCTGATTTACACAAAGTAGCCTTACAGATAATTCTCCTGCCCTCGTAAATAATAAACATAAATACATCACAAGTGTGGTTACTATTTTGTTTTCTACGAATGCAGGGGTGAGAGTTTTCAAACTGTATGGTGAACTTTGACCCCCTCCCCCCCCACGGCCCAAGAGATGGTCGTGAAAGGAAGGAAGACGTTGTGTAGTACAGCAAGGTGCTAAAAATACCCATCCCCCCAACTTAAAAGTGTAAGAATCAACTTGAAGAAGGGAAGGGGGGAGGGGGGCGAGGGATGTGCGTCAAAACACAAACTTTATGTTGGAGCAGAGAAGCGAGGAGTCGCAGGTAGTTTGCTTTGTTGTGGGACACTGTTTGGGCTTGGCCCCCTCGCTCTCTCTCTCTCTCATCTTGCTTTTGTTTGTCAGGCTGTGCAGGAGACGACTTATTTTCTTTTTTTTTTTTTTCTACACGCAATATCCTCACACTGTACATGCGCGGAAGTTCAACAGGTCCAGTTCCCAGCCCTGCAGCACACCGCTCTGGAGCTGCTGGTGCTACGTGACAGAGGAGAGTTTACACCATCAGTCCCACGCCATGAAGGTGATCAAAAGAAAGAAAGAAACAACTTTAATGCTCTTCAAACATCAATTATATGAGAGCCAAAAACACTCAGAACAAAACAATGAATTTTCAACCAAATTTAGCTCAGTTCTAACCGGGAGACTTTGTTTACGACAGAAACACAGCAGTCCCACGCACGAGGGAAAGCACAAGAAAGAAGAGCACAGTAAACACGGATTTGGTGATATGCAACTTAAAAAAAACATTAATAATTTGAATAATTTAAGATTTAATCATCAAAATAAAGTTATTTAAATGCAGTTAAAGAGAAGGCACATGTCTAAACAAACCCTTCACTTACAACTAATCAATTAATTAAATTAATCCAGACGTAAATATCAAAAGAAAGAAAGAAAGAAAGAAGCACTGATTTGCAGGTCAGAAGACATTTAGATGCCGAGTTTTAAATCAATCTGAATTTGGTTAAAATTTAGTTCCTTTAACAGCATTTAAATTATTTCAATGTGCAGTTAGACTCTCATCACACACCAATAGTCATTTAAATGCTGTTACGTAAGTCAAACACAACAATGAATTTTTCAACCAAATATAGCCCAATTTTAACCAAAATATGTGAGCTTTGATCAACTAATCAGTGCCTAGACATAAAGAAAGACATAAAAGAAGAGAATCAAAGAAAGGAAGCTAGCTAGCTTGACATTGTGGTGGCGATGTCGGTCGGTCCAGACTGAAATATCTCACCAAATGTTGGGTGGATTCCCATAAAAAAATATCAATGAACATTTATTTTACTGGAAAGTTTGGTGATTCCCCTGATCTGTCCTCCAGCACCACTACTTCTCCTGTTTATTTACTGATATATCTTTGTATCTACCTGATGGATTGCCACACAATTCGGTGCATTTACTGTTCTAAAAGACATGTATTGTATGTATAAACTGTGCAATTACAACCTCAAGGTTCATCATGTAATGCACATTGAGCTAAAAAGCAGCTTTCACACACATAATCAGTGGAAAAGCCTCTTTTTGAGTGTGAAATTACTCGTTTTATTATCGAAATTGTATCCATTCAGTCTGAAAACATTTCAAAAGTGTAAAAGAGCTGCACAATTAAATTATTTCATTCCCTTTTCAAATGAACCGGCTCGGCCAGCGGAAGTTCACGTGCCACTTGAACAACATGGGGCATTATCTTTTGAGTTTGGGATCCAATTCTCTTCAATTCATCCGTGGTACAGTATAAACACTTTCATCTCAAGACACAATAAGGGTCCTAATTTGTCTCAGACATACTGAACCCTTTAATCTTGTTACTCTTTGGCCTCTCATAATAAAAGCCACGCTGAAACAACAGAGCAGACACTGAGCTTATTGTGTAAAAATACCTCTTTTTTATTGAATTTCCATCATTACAATTGCACACAATCAGTTTGAGCAATCTAAAATATTTATAGAAATTCATTGAGCTCTAAATGAACAGTCATCAGTCTTTAGCAGAGGCTTTAGAGACGTGTAAATATATTGAGAACTTCACTTCCCATGGGGCAAGGAGCTGTAGCCACGGTAACCCTCCCCGATCCCCACCCGACAGCAACAAGACACCCCTCGTCCACGTACAGTAGCATCTCTGGATACGTGTTTTTTTTGTTGTTGTTATTTCTGGAAAAAAAACCTGCCTGCCCCCGACACATCCCCCAACCCCGAATAAAAGAACACAACACCGCAACATCAGAAGTCACATACAGCTGTGTGTACCAGCAGTTTTACCACCTGCAACAGAGAAACAGAAAGCTCCACGGTTCACAAGTCATGTCGTAGTATTCGCCGGCAACCCTCGAGGAACGCTCGAGAGTGAGAAATGTTGTGCAACGGGGTTAAAAACAAAAGCGTTCAAGAAACCTCAGCACGGTTCACACACACACACACACACACACACAAACATCAGATTTACAGTCTATAATTTAGCAGAACACATTTTTATAAAGCTTTCCTCATACAGTTTGATTCATCCACTGACTCATTTTTCGAGGATGAGGAAGAACGTGAGCGAAATTTCCTTTGATTCTCTCCGAGCCTCGTGCATTTATCTGACCCAGGCACGTAAAAAGAAACCTCTTGTTCCAGTAAAAGCCGGTTGCCTATTGGACGTTGCGGACGCATCATCCAGAAATTCTTGCCTGTTGTTGGGTGCTCAGATAAACTCAAGAGGTTAAGAGGGGAATCGCGATGGGATGTGACAATGATCGCCCATGAAGGACAGTTTCCACTTGGACGTCCTGCCCCTGTTAACCCCCTGCAAGTGCCAGACGTTTACTCAGCAGGTGAGCAGGAGTCTATTTGTGGCTCACGGACGGGAAATCCCACATGCAAGCAGACGTACAAGAAGGCTCGCAGAGAAAACACAAAGCCTGACGTGTAACAGAAGCTCGAATAAAAAAAGAAAAAAAAAAAAAGAAACACGTTTTTCTTGGTGTAGTTTCTGTGGAGGGCGATGACTGTTTTATCTGGCTTCATTACCTCCCGGGAGAGGAACAGCAGAGTAAGGATAACGCTGCCCTCTGACCAGCACGCTGACCGGGACAGACAAATGCATACATATACACATAAGCAGAATCTCACACACACACACATACACACAGTGGAAAATGCCATGTGACGGGTGATTGGACTCGACTCGACTCTTTTCTCATTACAGCCTATTGAAAAGTGAATATGAGTCAGCTGTGAGCAGAAGTGTCGTCGCCGTTTGCTGAGCAGAGGAAATAAGCCGCTAGTGTGCAGTTATAAGGTTCTGAGAATTACTATCTGACAAAAAAAGCACTTCAAAGTACTTCATTTATTTTTCTGAGGATGAAAAAGGACACCTATTAAAAACTCAACACAGCCATAAATTAATTTAATATCATCATTAATAGGTGGATACTGTAAATTCTCAAATATAAGCCTTGGTCTTTGGTCTATTTGAACATATAAAGAGAGTAAAAAAAAACATGATTAGTGATATGTGTGCTAATTTCTCAACAGTTTTGTTGAATCCCAAACTTATATTACATACCTATATTATCCAGCATGAACTATATACATATTTTAACTGTTTGTTGTTAGTATCCAACACATTTATGAACAGATGTTAATCAAACTGTAAATTTGGAAAGCTGTCGCCAATAAAAGAGAAAGCAAAATGTTTTCTCCAAAAGTTCATCTTTAATCTTTTTTGTTTAGTGTAATGAAATCTTCCCGTCGCTGCAATTAGTGTAAATATTTTCCAGTTGTGAGTAACTCCTTCTTCTCCTTTACAGACTGCATTGTGGGACAATACTGTCCTTTAACAGCACAATTTAGCATGCATGCCGATACCTCTGAAATGTTTAATTTAGTTTATTTTTGAGTGTAACTGCAATACAAAAGATTGTGTTCACTACCAAAGACTGGTTAAAATTAGAATGCACTAACAGTATTAGTACAGTATATTACATTACACTGTTTCTCTTTAATGTAAATTTATACTACTCTGATGACCAGACGTATTTGTTATTGGGCCATATTTTTTTATGTGTCTCCTAAATTGTTTGCACAAACAAGCACTATTTCACTGATTGGTAGTCTGTGGTGGTAATGCGCCAAAAAATGCAGAAATGTGCCAACGAAGGTAAGGATGAGGACGACTGCTAGCTAAGTAAACATGAATGTAAACAATGCAGGATTTGAAATGTTGTAAAAAATAAAAATAAAAAAATAAAAAGAAAGAAAATGAACTCCAAAAGCCTGTCAAGAATATACAATGTGTAACAAGCTTCCTTTTAAATGAAACACTTGCAGCCGTTAATCGTACATTAAAGGGTACGGCTGATGGTTTTTTTAATATTTTACTTATTGACAACAAATCTCATGAGCAGAGACAAACCATCAATGAATTGATCGATTGGCTCCACACATGAAATTTGTTGACAGTAAAAGAAAAATCCCGAGCCTCATCTTTTAAGAGTTAATAAACCTCTGGAAGGCTTAAACAATGTTAAATAAACAAAGTGTTTCAATTAGCAGCAAACCGCAGTAACAAAAAATTAACTCTGCAAATTGGAGCAGATATTACTTAAATATACTTATATATAACCTTTGTTAAATATAAGCCTCTTAAGGGGTAAAGACAGCTACTATTTGAGAATTTACAGTGCTACAATTTCAATTAAAAAAAAAGTCAGAACCTCATAATTTCACGCTCTCTAAACAAAGCCGAAAGCACTTTGCTTTAACTGAAAAAAAGTCCACATAGACTGCAACCTTTTGATAATCCTAATGACCGTTTCTTTACAGTAACACGTAATGTGATATGGCTCCTCAGTACAGTGCAAAACATCACAGCAACATGCAGTGTCAGTGTGTCCCAGAGAGGAGGGACGTGAAGGGTTAAAAACAGTGTTAAAGCATCATTCACAAGAGATAGAATAGACAGACAAATGCATCGTTAGGCACTTGAAACACCAACAACTATTACACACACACACACACAAACACGAATCACTGCTACAAGAGCATGCACGTGATGATGAAGGAAAGAGGAGCATCCTGTTATTTTCAGCGCAGGTGGGATGTAAGAGTGTCTGGACGCGTTGCTCATCAAGCAGCAGGACAGCTGCACACACTGTCACCCTCCTCAAAAAACTCCCTGTGCCTCGAGCCTGGCTCCACGTGAACCCTGCCTGTTCTCCCCCGGCTCTTTTAGTCACATGAAATTAGAGAAAGTGATGCTGATTATCTGACGAACAAAGAGGTCACTGGAAGGCTCATCATGAGATCCTCAGGGTCTATTCTAGAAGAAAATAACCAGCGTGCAGGATGAATACAACGGATGAGGGCTGACCTGTGACAGACCGTACTGCACCTGGACAACCTTTTCACTCTACTGAGGAAAAGTATGACTTGAATTTCACTGATTTCATCATGCAATAAAACACTAAGGGTAATTGGAGCTTCTCAAAAGTATATTACCATTTTTGGCACAGAAATGTACTAATGAGGGAAGCCTTAATGTACTCATTATGGTGACTGGCAGTGAGTTTTGTCTGATAGATTATCCTCCGATTTACCTTCATTACAAAGGACAAATTAGCAAAGTGGCAATAAAAGATGCACATAGCAGGAAAACACCACTGTGCTTCACCTGCCTTCCAGTAGAATCGGCTGTGCTGAAATGTTTGATAACCGTTATGGGAGGAATTAATGGAGGAGGTTGACAGTTGAGTACAGCAAATAAAGACCGAAGGAAGCTTTATGAGCCGTGCATTCTTCTGTTCATAACACTACGAGGAACTCTGAGGAATCACCTCCTGAACAGTAAGCCAAAGGCCGTGGGATCTGAGCCCCACAGGGAGCAGATTATGGTGTGAAGGGTGAAAGGAAGGTTGCAGGTCTGCTACAAAACAGGAAACTCCCTAGTGTATGAGTGTAAATGACAGCGCGGACTGTACTGGACTAAGAACAAAAGAGTTTGTTTGGAGAGGCGGCAAAATAGAGCAAAGACTCAAGTGCTGATGAATCCAATGAACCTTTACCTTAGTTTGTTAAAGGACGAATCTGCAATTTTCTGACAATATAAATTACACTATTTGCATATTTGACGACTTTATAGTCACTACGTCGAGCATTTTCATTTAACAGTAGCATCGTTCTAATTATTCTAACAGAGAATTAAGATAATCTTGCTGTGTGCATTTCTGTACTGTATACCATAATGTCTTTGATACTACCACTGGAGGGTGCCAAAGTAAAGAAATTGAATTCTACACATAGCCGCTTTAATTATGATGAAATAATGAAAAAAAGCAAAAATTGAAATTCTGAGATATTTCCCTCAGATTTTATTGGAGACCAAAACTGAACTACAAGGAGTGCCAAGATTGGACTTCTTTTTGTTGGTTAGCCAGAAACACGGCTCGCTGATGTTGATACTTATGTGCAGGACGAATAAATGGGCAAACATAATTTTATTATGTGATATTATGTCCATGTTGCATTAACAGCTTTTCCTACTGCTCCGATGAATTTTGACATCAAAATTTCAAGGATTTTCTATGCCGTTGGACTGTTAGACATCATATTTTTAGGGTTTTGGTTGTAGAGTCTGCCCGGAGTTGTACAGTACCATAATGACTAAAAAGAAAGGTTGAATTTAAGACCTAATCAAATTAGGAGCCATAGCAGATTCCAATCATCTTTGTCTACATTTACATCACGGATTAAAACCTTTGAACAACAATCAAACAGCTTCAGCAAAGCTAAACAGACCAAAACTGAGACAGACAACAAAAAAAACATCACGTGATAACCCAGTAACAAAGTATTTGTAGACAAGATGATTATGTAAATTCTCCAAATGTGACAACGTCCTACCATCCTGCCACATACTGTACTTGAAGTTTCCGATTTTTGACAGTAGAGTAGTACTTGCATAACAACTAAAAGGAGCTTTGAGTGAGTAGCCCAACGCTTTCTGCCATCAGAAGCCACCAGGAGAAAAAAAGCCAAGAAACAAGGCAACACCAGAGATGAATATAAAAGAAAAATACTGATAAACTCGAGCTCGATCTACAAAGTAAAATGAAAGCCAACGAGAAGTGGATTTACGACACCATGCAGAGAGTGAAGAGGGAGGAAGCCAATATGATGGGAGAGGCTGACATCCCTGCATCATGCTTATTACAAGACATCATTTTTTCCTAAGTCGTTTTCTATAGAGAGGCACATAGAAGGCTTGCAAGTTACAGTTTAAAAGCATTTTACGTGTTTGAGCCAAGAAGAACACGACAAAAAAAACATACACAGCCCACACAAACACACAACACAGTCTCTAATGGATCGGTCAAGTTTTCAGAGGGAAAACAGCAGTTGTAATAAATAAGAGAAACTGCAGTTAATATGTTTGGGGGGGGGGAAATGGATCTAAATAAAAACAATAATTAATATAATATTAATAATAATAATAATAATAATAGTAATAATATCCAGTTCTTTTCATGTTGAACATGGAGTTGAGAGGGTTGTGATTGGCTCAGTACAGACAACAAGGAGAATATGGGCGAACTTCTCCCACAACTGACCACAATATCAACACACACCTCAATTAAAATCATGTGTGTTCACGCAGGGCTGCACGATTGATCCGATTTGAGTCACGATTTTAGCCTTTCCTCTGGACAATCACATCCTCACGTGATTAGTATTATCGGGGAGCTTCGAATTTTTCCTCAAAACGAAGCAGAAATAAAGAAGAATGTGATGTCCGTGAGGGAGACATAAGAGTTAAGAGGATGCATCTGAAAATAGACAGTATGTAACTTGCCTAAACTGACAATCTGACAATCACGTCCACTTTTGTTGGGTGTTTGTTCAATTTTGTCTCTTTGTTCATGTGAACACCATGAACGTCTTTGAGGAGAGATGGAAAAGTGCGCTCTGTTACCCCCATTTGAACGATTATCAAGTGGTACCTTCTTTCTATTAGCCTCATCTTCAAGTGTGTCCACCTTCAACAGCTATAAACACTTGGATGACATGTTGGACGAGCTAGCAAGCCTTCCCCGGCCTTGCATGTCCTCACAAAATAGATTGTGCAGAAACTTGGTGACGTAGAGCTATTTGCAGATTGTGCAAATGGACCTTCTGGTTCTCTCCATTCCTTCTAAACTCAGAGTGGCCAAGATGATTTTTCCAGTAGGACAATGGTTAAAATCTTTGTCCAAAATCACCAAAAGTTGAACTCAACTGGAAAGCTATATGTGGATTTACATGTCCATCCATAGGTGAATCCACTGATTGCTAAAATGGATGCGGACATGGACAGTCTGTGTTTGGTTGTGCATTTTAAGCAGTATGCCGACGGCCTGTGCGGACTCTCAACAGCACCAAGTGGACCGTCACATGGAAAGTATAATTAGTGCTTTAAACAGTGAGAAAATGTTAACATAAGACTTGATGCAATCACCTGAAAACCACAATGATGACATATTCTATGAGGGTACCAAAGCCACAATAATGGCTGGGAGGCAGAAAATGCTGCGATTCCACTGAAAATAATAGATTTCAGTCTAACACTGTGACAAAAATAAAAAAGGGTCATAATCAAGAAAATAACTCCCTCCAAACCAATTGTACGATCTCAAACCTAATTAAAAGATAGAAATTGTTTTCTGAGAGACTTTTTCAGATTTAAAAATGATGAACTGCCTGCAGAGTTTGGACGTAGTTGCAGCACTGCACAGCAAAGGCACAAGTTCATACAACTACACTACAACTACACAATATGAAGGTACAACAAGATCGCAGAGGGAACATTTCATTGAAGAAGTTACCCTAGGATTAGTGAGAAAAAAAAACATTATCTCAACTGAAATCGCGACTCTAATTTTATCTAGAATCGTGCAACCCTACAAAACACACACAAACATATCATGCACCAGCTCACACACTTACCCTCTCACACGCAAACACACACCAACGCACACAAAAACACACACTCTCACAGGCAGCCAGAGCCCAAAACATGTAGTAGACCTCCACTGTAATCAAGGGAAAGCAGTTGAAGTGCAGTACCTATTTGTGACCACTAGGGAGCCTTGAAGTGAGGCTGTACATATGCAGGTCTTTGGACTCTACAACTGTTCCTCACTGGCCATTTTTACCCAGGAGATATATTCTGTACATGCATTCAATTAATAAACCGATGCAACACTTGCTTGAGTATACAAACGTTTAGATTATACATAGATATCATTATATCATTCATCTTTTTTTTTTATATAATCTGCACCTCTTTTCACTTTTTCAGCAAAAGAAAAAAAAAAACTTGGGGTTGACCATTATGACAGGTTAAAACTCCACACACACGGTCAACTCGCTGACTAATAGCAACAATGTTTGAGTAGTAGGCGATGCACAAAGGTGAGACATATCTAACCAAAGGGGGAGTTTTTGCATACAGACATCTTCAATTATTCCAGATTATGGGTGAATGAAACTGGTTTAACCCCCGTCTCCCCTCCCTTCCCTTCCCCCCACTCCACCCCTGCCATGTCATGTATCTACAGGGGACATGGAGGTGAAGGTGGGCGCTCCTCATTCTGCTTCGTCAGCTTCTCCTCTAGACTCCGTCTGTCTGTTTCTGGAGGGAGGGGTGAGAGTACGGAGAGGCAGAAAGGAGTCCTGCAGGTAACAGGGACTGCGATTGGTGCTTTTTGTTTGTTTGTTTGTTGTTGGGTTTTTTTTTTCTTTTTCTTTTTAACAGATTCAACCTGTCTCCTTTTTGAAAGAGTGGCAACTCAGTCCCCCAAGATGACTTTCACAAAGCTAGCCACGTCGGTTTCTTTGGCCTCATGGGAGGTGAAGAAAGGATGTTGCTGAGGAGGAAAATAAAATTCATTTAGTCAGAGTGTCATTAAAATATCAGCTCAGTATCATGTTTCTGATTCATGTATTTAAGTATCATAGTTTATGTGAGACAGAGCGGCTTCATCCACTAGGAAATAATGGTCTGAGTGCGCCCTCCAGTGTATCCATAGAGGTAATACATGAATCTATGGCTTGTGGATTTTGCCCCCTAATCACTTGACAGTATGAACAGGAGGAATGATTACAGCAAGAACAACAGACTTACAAAAATAAAAAAACTGTGAACTGGTGCTTTTTCAACCCTGTCTTAAAACAACAGTCCCAAATAAACAGACACGTATTTTTTCTAGCTGTAATCACTCCTCCTGTTTATACTGACTATTACAAGATCCCTTTATAATGCACTTTCAATGTAAGTAAAGGGGGGGAAAATCCACAATCCTCCACCTCAAGTTTACTTTGAGATAATATGAGGCTTCAAATGTCCAAGTAAGAAAACAAAAAGTTAACATCTTGCAAAGCTACAGTCTTTTTAGTGCCAAAGTCTCTCTTATTGTTACGATCCTTCCACTGAAGCACAGCAGGGAAACACTGTCTGACTAAATACAAAGAAAGTGAAAGAAAGTGAAAGCATTAACTGTGGCTATTTGAGTAACCCACACACCTAAAGCCTCATTGTCTTCAGATAAACGTTTGTTTTTGCTCTATATAAAGAGTGCATCTGTAAAGTACTTTTAGTTGTGAGCAGCAAAGCCATCACTCGGAAATGAGTGCATGTAAACCCTCCATTAGAGGATGGCTGGGCTTCAACACTCAATGAAATACACTGTATGGAGAAACTGACCTTTTTCTTTAAGACTCTGATCTGATCAATATATAAAACATTTTAAAAATAGACTTCATACTCTATAAGTGGTTATGGGCTGTGACCTACTGTCTATGTAATTGAAAAACCCTGTTCTGCATGAATGTGCGGCCCCACACCCACTCATTTTTTTAACCTCTGTGGTTTCAAGTGAGAGTGCATTTGGATTGCATTATTCTAGTGGTCAGCATGAACAGGAAGAATGATTAATGCGAGCAAAAAGCTGTTTTAGTGTCCATATGGGGAACTTGACTGTTGTTTTAAGAGAGTTTCGAAAAATTGTGCACCCGCCCTTTAACGCATAAAAAAAAGTTATGACAGAAAATACAGTGATTAAATAACAAAATAGGACACCCACCATGAGTTCTGTGTAATTCGGCCGATCTTTGGAAACTTTCTTTAAGCTGCAGAGACATAAAACAACATTCATGATCCATTCACAACAAGCATAACTCATCGCTGACACCGCAGCATGTGCTAAACTGATTCAAAGTCAAAACCTCAAAGATTGGCCTTTTTTCAGCCATTGTTTCACTATCATCCAAACCTGATCAACTGAGGATTGTGATCTAAGGTTCTGTTTAATTTGGGAGGAATTTAATCATATTTCACCAGGAACACTTGGGCGTGTCTGTTTACGTACATCTGTCCGAGTTCCTGAGTCACAAAAGCATTATAATGTGCACTGTATGTAAAACATCTGTATCGAATGTGTAACTGCCAGTAAATCAGCGTTGTTCACCTGTTCATTGTTTGTTCTTCGCAGATCTGATTAATACTTTTTCCAAGAATTAAACCACAATAATGAGCTCTGCATTAGATTACAGAACATATTGTTCACAGTGCAGGATCATCTCCTGCAATAACAGCGCTGCCAGCATACAATTAGGAATACTCATTTAACAGATTTGTCCAAATTTGTCAACAGACTGGTTTTTCTCATCATCACAGCGGCAACGGTCATCCAAAACCAGCATGATAATTATACAAAAATATCATTTAAAAAAAAAACAAAAAACAAATAAATATATTTTCTGGATCTAAATTTAAACTTTCACTCCGCTTCTCAAAAAAAAAAGAAAAGCAGTGTCGAGTTGTTTTTTTGACTTTCACCTTTTTCTCATTAAGGCATATTTATAGCACTGCTTTAAAGTTTGTGAACCCTTAAGGTGGTCAATATTTGTGTAAAATATATCAAATATACCTTTTTTAAATGTTAATCTATACCCTAATTCATAATACTGACATTCCAAATAATGCACTAAAACAAAAGAAAACTATATTTCCATCAAAATGTGTTATCAAAAACACAGGTGTATAAAATAGGTTCAGTTAATAGTGTATTACACCTCCATATACAGCAATAAACCTCAACCAAGCAGTTTCTGAATTGATAAACACCCATTATTTCATATTAGAAAAAAATACTTGTATAGTTTAATTAAAGAAAAATTGGTAAAAAAAAAAAAAAAACTCTACAGTGAGCCTTTTTCACCAAAGTCATCATGAAATGTCACAGTGGCAAAAGCACAGGTGTAGATAATGAAATTAATTTTAATTTAATTAATAATTAATTTCAGCTGCTTTAGCTTCAAGGTGCTGGTATTGGGCATGCTGGCTCACAGGGACACTTTTAAATAAGCTGACCGTACTTTAAAACTTTGTCTTACCATGAGATGAAAACCTGTATGAGCAAGTGATGGAAAGTAACTAACAGTACAAAACTAAATTCAGCACCAGGAAATCAAACCTGCTGTAAAGGATTCATCAGAAACACCCAGAAACACACACTGAGAGCCGAGCTCGAAGCCAGCGCTCAAACCTGTGTCACTGCAGACTTTTTAATTATATTTTAGCACCTTTGGCTCATTTCTTTGGTCTTATTCAAACCGCAAATGTACTGTTTTGGTTCAGTACTTCTACCTGCATCACTTCAACTAAAACAGCAGATAGGTGATGTTAGTGATTAGCTAGCTTAAGTGAAGCCAGATATTTGATATATATATGATGCAGTTAAACAGTTAGCTTTGGAGATGCATTTACAGCTTGTTCAGTAGCTAATGATTAGCTAATGCTACTTAACTTACTTAAGAACTTACTAGAGAAAAAAGGCCAAACATTTGCTTAATCCAGCTTCACAAATGATTTGCTGCTTTTATCTTTTTTTTTTCTTTTTTTTTTTTTTTAAATCTTTGTGAATTGCATTTCTTTGGGTTGTTGGCCAGATAAAACAAGACATTTAAAGATGTTAGCTTGGGCTCTGGGAACCTTTTTTTTTTTTTTTTTTTTTTTTACATTTGTAGAATTATCTGTCAAAAATGTGTGTAGAAATGAATCAATGGGCAAATATTAAATTAGCTGCAGCCCTTCAGAGCAGGTTGGAGAGAATACATAATCAGATAAACTGTATGGAGGGTTAAGGTGCCCTGGCAAAACCCTCTGTATCCTGTTCTAGGATGCAGAGGGCCACACAACAAAAGAATGTCATGATGAACTCAATCTGATAAAAAGGGGAAATTAACCGAAGCCTGAACTCAGCTGGAGTCAATCCACATTTTTGGTTAAATTTACTATGGCTTTGTTTCAGGGCACGGCGACTCTGCCGGCTCCTTGTCAGGGTCAGCCATGAGGTGGCAGTTGCGTTAAGAAAAAAAGAAGAAGAAATGAACAGAATAAAAAAGGTGGACCTGAGTGTTTTCTGACAGGAAGACAAGAGGACACTAAAAGAGACTCACCACAGAGAGCTGAAGTCCACAAACTCGGGGGAGAACTGGTCGGCAGGAAGCTGGGGTGAAGGTTCTTCCACCACCTGCTTCAGCTGCTGGAAGGGGGTTCCCCACGAGTCGTACGGGAAGCGCAGGATGGCGAGCTCGATCTGAACCACACGGAGAAAAAGAAACACTGAGAACATGCACAGTACGCACACAACAGTATCACGGTTCAACACGTTTACATGGAACATGAGAGACCAGGGGACAGAACTGTGTACACACAAAGCCAAAAATGCTTTTTAAATTCTCCGTCTGATCGTAATGAATAATGAATGCTGGCAGCAACATTTCCATTTGCATCATCCCTGATGTCAGACTTTCATTTTCATTTCAGAATAAAGATCATCATTACATCATTGATCATCCAACGTAACACATCTGCAAGACAGTGATCAGAAACCTGGACAACATGTTGGTGCTGAAACAATTTGTTTGTTTTTAGTTTTATACCTATAAAATGAATCCATGGTGTAACTGTAACTTAAATGCATTGTGTTGTGGATTTGCGGCAGCATGTATTTTAATGTACATGTGTTTTAATTATTTGTTTTCTAAATTGTGGTGAAGGTATTTCCTTCATTTATTGTTGTAGGATAGAATTTAAAATAATTCTCCTCACCTACAAAACCCTTAACGGTCATATCTTAAGGAGCTCATAGTATCCTATTACCCTACTAGAGCACTGTGCTCCCAGTTTGCAGCTTACTGGTGGCTCCTAGAGTCTTGAGACGTAAAATGGGCCGCAAAGCCTTCAGCTATCAGGCTCCTCTCATCTCATCCCATCAGTCAGTTTCAGTCAGGGGGGAAGACACCTTTCTTTTGCACAAACTTTCCTTTTGCACAAAGCTTATATTTAGGGCTGAGCAGGCTTGCCTTGGACCATCAGCCTCTAGTTTAAGCTGCTATAGGCCTAGACTGCCGGGGGACGGCCCATGATGCGCTGAGCTCCTCTGTCCTCCCTCTCTCCATCTGTATGTATTCATGTATCATTAATTCATGTTACTGACTCCATTTCATCCCAGTAGTTTTCTGCTTTCTCATCTGACAAGAGACCTTCAGCTGTGGGCCGCCTGCTGTCCCCCGTAGTTCTGCTTTTTATCTCAACCCAACCGGTAAAAGGCAGATGGCCGCCCACCTAGAAGCCCGGTTCTGCTTGAGGTTTCTTTCCCGTTGTTGCCAAGTGCTGCTCATGGGGGAATGTTGGGTCTCTGAGTGCAGTCTAGATCTGCTCCATGTGAAAAGTGCCCTGAGATAACTTCTTTTTGATTTGGCGCTACATACATTTTGTATATTGGTTAATGTTTCCTTAAGCTGCAGCTCTCTCAGCATCCACATTATTCTGCTATCACAATGTTTACACATGCATAATACATAATAATAATGATCAGTATATTCAAAAAACGCAACCACAATCAAGATATGAGTCTGCATGTCAGCACACTCATCTCACTTATTTTGCTTTTAGAGATCATTCACATTTTTCTATCAATAACAGACACATACCGTAGCTACCTGTTTTCCATCCTTCAGACCAGCTGATCTGAGCCAAAATCTCATCATCTGCGTCATTTACAGTTATTTTAATATTCCTTGTTCACGTGGCTCTTAAGTAGAGTACCAGAAGAGTAACAAGTGCTCCAAAAATCAAACAAAAAGCCAACCAAAGTTTGTTTAAATTCAACACACTGATTGCTCGCTCTGTTTTGTCCAGTTTTGATGCCGTCTTGGATTTAAGATGTAAGATTTCCATCACTCAGAATATTAAATGAACCTAAAAAACTAAACTGTTCCTTTCACCGCTCTCATTTAAAAGCCCTTCTCGACAACTCACCAAACGTTTAGCACACTTATTACAATTCAAATTAGACTTGTGCTGGAACATTTGCTGCTCATCTGTAATAGCCGGCTCTAATAAGCAGGAGAGAAGGACGAGCCAGATTCAAATGATGGGAAAATTGCCATAGATTGCTGAATCCTTGACGCCAAAATATTCTCTGGTCCGAGTTGAAAATGTGCAAATGAGAAAGCAATGAATATTTAACAACTCATAATAAAACGTCTAGACACTACTCCGTCTAGAGCCATGGCTACTACTGCGCCAGTTTTCTATTCATTATGAATCATTTTTACCCTTTAGATGCTTCTCTCTTCTTTTTTTTTGGCACTTAGGAAAAGACATTTAGGAAAACTCTGATGAACTAAATGAAAGAAATTAAATGTGTGCTTGAGAGATGAAAAAAAAAATTCTACTATAATGATGAGATGACTTACCATTGTGATTCCTAAACTCCAGATGTCAGATTTGACGTTGTAGCCTTTCTGGTTGGTCTCCGGGTTGATCCTCTCCGGCTGCGGGACAGAAGGTCAGATGATGTCACATATGGCAGTGGTTGTCAAGGGCGACCAGCACTCTTCCCTGACATCCCAAACTTCTTGTCCACACACACACACACACACAGACCTCTATGTTCTCGGAGCGCTAACCTGGCCCTAAAACCCACTCAGCCACCCAGCAGCAGAGCAGACACGGTTAAAATGTAACTGAGCTCATTAAAAGTGTGGATAATAATGAGAGACAGAGAAATGAACCTATTCACCCTTTTATTGACAACCTGGAGGCCTCTGTTATATATAAAAACAAACTTTCATGGATAAAGTTTGTACTCATGGTCAAATCTGTTTAAAATTGTGATATGCAAATTAGTCCTTAGCAACAAACAGAGGTTTTCTCTCATTTTCTTCAAGTTAAACTACTCTCATTTATAATCCAGAGCAATGATCTAATAATGTCTATAAAATAAGAGAAGTCTCACTGAAATTAAATCACATATGTTCTTCAGTCTACAGTCATAGTAGCTCTGTGAGGTTTTACTTTTGTGTCAACGAATCAATCAAACTTAATTTCTGAAGTATTATTTAAACATTAAAACAATTTGAAACTTATCGACACAAGGAAAAAAATGATGAAAGTGTATTGATAAAACCACTAAAATAGATTAAAAACTAAATAAAACAAAATAAAAGAGAATAGGAAAATTTAAAAAAACTGAATGATTAAATAAAACAAAAAATGTCCTTCACATGTACCGGTACTTTATTTATGTATAAGTGCTTTGAGCTTAAAGGTAGCCCGAGGAGGTTTTCATTGTCAGTAGCAATATGAAGCAGTGCTTTCATCGTCCCTGTTTTGTTCATATCATGCAGCGTAACAAAGCACAACACGATGCACATTCCTGCTGCCGGCTTCACACCTATCCACTGATCTACATCCCAATTAAATGAAATATGCAAGAACAAAACATTTTCAAAAATTAGCTCTGAAAATGTTTTATGAGAAAAGGAAATGCACTTAATGCTTTTGTTAGACCTTAAGGATCCTTGATCTACTTACTGAATGTAAAGATAGTTTTGTTTACAAGAAAACACCAAGCATCTTTAATGTTACCATACTTAAAATGGCAATGCTGATGTTTTTGGTATTTTGTCATAAACCAAATAGTGGACGGATATAAGTTTTGGCCTGATGATGGCGCTGTCAAGGGATTTCAAATTTCATGTATCATGTGAGGATTATGAATGTGAGAAGTTTCGTGGTAATCTGATATATTTCCCAGTCCTACTAAGTGACTGAGAACGCCATCATTATTTGCATAAAGACATGAACATAATTTCATCTTTAGCACACAGCAGTGACGTCACTGTTTCATTGGTAAACGGAGTCAGTGACTCACAGCCAGATTGCACCCTGGGAAACAAGACAAAGCAAGCCTCAGACCACAACCCACAGCAGCTATCTAACTCGTTCCTCCTTCTTTTTCTTCTTCTACTAGCATTGACGCCATAGTTTGCTGAACGAGTTACAAGACAAACAGCCAATGGCGGAAACCTGCATTGTGAAAGTCTGGTTGCAGGCTTGAAATCTAACTACCTGTAGCACATTTAACAGCTTAAAAACTCAGCGGAAAATGTCAATATCTCCTCACTGCTAACAAAATAGTCTCTGTCTTTAGCTAAGTTTGTTAAAATTGTGCCTAGCTGTCAATCAAATATGTACACAACCAACCCATCCAATGGTTTAGAGTCTGAAGACATTTTCTACTTTTCACTGACATAAAAATATTAACAATAAACTAGAAAACCACTTAGAGAACAGCTATTAACATTTCAGTTGGACGTCAGGTTTGTCAGTTTAATGGCAGCACACTGAATAACACGAGCACTTTAAATCTTTTCATTCGGTCTCTTCCTGCTTACCGCCATGTAAGGTTTACAGCCGGCGTCCATGGTTTTAGCCACCGAGTCAACCAGGTAGCCGCTGATGCCAAAGTCACACATCTTCACCTGGCCCTGAGTGTTGATCAGCACGTTGGAGGGCTTCACATCTGTGACCAGAGAGCAGAAAAGCACATTTAGTTTTAGATCCAAACACTTTTTTTTTTTGTAATAGAACAATTGTCTCACACGGCCGCAGTCACACTCTCAAAACAGCACTGCGGTTTCTGGTAAAGACCAACTGTGTAACTTTATTTTAGTCACTTATAATCTTTTCAAATGATTACACGGAGCTTTGATGCAGCGAGAGCCGCACAGTGGCCACGGCCGCGCCACAGAGGTTTGACACAGGAAGGATTAACTCTAATGAGCCATAACAGAGAGTTTACAAGTTTTAGCTCCTTGACCACAAATCAGTTACGGTTTACATTTATGCTTTAGATGTGTGTTTTTTTTCTATTTATATTTCGGGCTTGAGTTGTGTCGTCCATCAGAGTAAACATGAAGTCTGCATACATTTTTGTCAAAGCCGCATTATTGCTTCATGATACTGCAGTTTTAAAGGAGAGAAAACAACAACTTCAGCCTCATTTTTGTATTTTTCTTGATGATTTCTACCAGTTATTATCACACTGTACGCTGAGATCTGGTAACACTGTTAAATCACTCCAAAAAAAGTCAGAAAAAAACACTTTATTTGGAGGAGAAGCTGAATGTCAGCACACTAGGTATAAAAGGGGTAAAAACCAAACAGGAAAACAGTGTGCATGAAACTGCAAATTACCATATGAAGCCTGTGGTAGGTCTAAGTTCAACCAAGCAGATCTGTCAGTTAAACTGTGATGGATCTTTACAAGCGACACTTTCTCTTTGAAATACGTTTGGCTAACCTGGTGGTTTCTTTCTAACCTGTCTGACTGATTTCTTTTGAGCAACGTCACCTTGTTCATAGATCTCCAATTACTCTGGTTGCTACCCGGTTATTATCACTGATAGGAATTTACAAAAATAATACTTAAATATTCGTTTCTACCTGTAAACACATCACTCATACTGTATCATCACCTTTAAGTTGATGATTAACACATCCAGCATGCACAGAGCAACATCAGCCTTAATTTGGAGTCGTACTTGTGTTTCTGATGAACATAAGTCCAATATTCACTCTCTTTTACCTCTGTTTTTGCTCTCTACCAACTCCTGAGGGAAATATCTGGTTCTTAAGCTGCTAAATGCTGCACTGTGTTCACCAGCTAGTCTACAGCTAAGTGTGTCTGATCACTGTTTGGTGCTGAGCAGGTATTGTGCAGAGAAAAAGCTCTTAACAGCAGCTTTGTCTCTAAAGAAACAGCTGAAACTGAGACTATGAGAGCACTGAAAGTGAACGAAAACAGTAAATTTGATTCCTAAAACCAATGAGTTGAAAGATGCTAAAAAGCTCCCTACACTACACTTGAAATGAACTGCAGAGTCAGGTGATCATTTTCTTCTCAAATTACCTCTTGTACATTACACAGAGTCATTTGGCCCATTGATTAAAAATATCGATAAATGCAGCTTTAAATGCAGATGTTTTTTTTTTTAAACTGTTTTGTGACATAATTTAAATGCAGATTTGATGTTTACTATGATGGATTAAATAGCAAATTGAAAGATTCTTCTAATAGAAGAGGAAATAAATGGAAAAAAAGCTGCCTGACAGGTCAGAAAAAGACATTACAAATTCTGAAACACAGTAGCGCAATTTGCAAAATGGTTAGTGGTGATGTTAAAGGATTAAAACATGCAAAACAACCGTCATGGTCCTTTGCACAGGAAGGAAGGAAAGACAAATGAAAGAAGCTCAGTGCTGCTGAGTGATGATGCATCACAGAAGAGGATATTGACACTGTCTCTGAGAGGTTTAATGGGTTTCCACTCACGCTCTTACCTCTGTGTATGACTTGCAGATTGCTGTGCAGATGCTCCAAAGCTTTTACTATCTGTAATAACAAACCCCATTAATAAGCAAATCATCATTACATAACAAAAAAAATCTGTCATGAAGCTAACCTGAGCTTGAGAATTCACAGGAAGCATTTGGAATTCATATTTAATCATTTATATTGTGGAGACGGAAGAGTGTGGAGTAAACCCACCGAGACAGCGATCTTTCCCAGGATGTCTTCGGGGATGGTCTTGCCTTTCTCGATCACCTGCTTGTAGAACTTGTCGAGGGAAGTGTCCATCAGCTCCATGCAGATCCATACGTCGCCCTGGCAACAAGCAGACAGTATTTGGAAAGCGATCAGGAAGACGGCAACAAAGCACCAGGCCGGATTCCAGACAGACAGGAAATGACAGATTTTCCAGTGTTTTAGCGGCGGCGAGGAAATTCTGAACATCCACTCACTTCTGCAGGAAGTTATCTGCATCCGAAAATGCTGTTTGTTATTGTCGGCCTGTGTTTACCAGTAAAGCGTGGTGGTTCTAGTTTTACTGCATATCAACAATGGGATGATTAGAGCCTAATTGACACTTTGGCGTGCAAATAATAGTGGCTGGTATCAGTTTATCACAGACATACTGATATCTGATTAAATGTTGACAGATATACAAAAGAATCTGTAAAATAATTAAGAAAGGAAACTGTGTTTAAGCACAGATACATCTGTACAACAGCACAAACTTATATTTACATTTTAAGTCATATATACACAAAAATGCAGCAGTAAATGTTCTAAAAGCTGCACTTTTAATATATTTGACATTCATAATTAAAGACAGGTAAAGAAGGTGCAACATATTACATTAAGCCCCACCAGATGTCGTACTGGCACCAGCATCTCGAACCAAAACAAATGTGTTCATCGTTTACTCAATAAAGTTCGTGGGCCCCCCCCCTAGCATGATCCAATATGGATGGAGATTCTGTTACCACCTATTTCTCCCCTTAAATGTTTTCGAAAACATATTTTAGTGTACTGTTTAGCTGTAATTTGAGAGTGGCCTGCTGTATTTAAAACAGACGCAGAGGACACGGAGTTGACGTGCACATGTGGCCGGAGCGACGACCACAACACACAACAGAGAAAACACACACACACACACACACACAGAGGGAGTGTGACTTCATTCTCTGCTCAGGTCCCCATTACTTCACTATATCTTTACATAGCAAATATTTGTTCATCTAGTGGGGCTGAAAGTCATTTATTTCATATTTAAGGACATTTATTCAATGCTTTTGTAGCCCGTAAATTACAATTGCTTCCATCGTGTTTAATTATACAACCTACAACCTTTTATTTCCATTTAATATCTGACTATTAATGACCATTTATGCTATCTAATTTCATGCAGAGGTGCACATTATACTACCTCTCTGAATAGCGCTCCGTAAAAGGTGACTGTGTAGTAACAGTCCACTGTCCTCATGGAGATGTCCAGGTCCATGAGCAGCCTCTTCTGCTCCTGAGTGTTCACTGTGGCCCGAATCCTCTGAGACAGGAGAGAGAGGAAACAGAAATGATCATTAAAAAAAGAAAGAAGACACATAACCCTCAGTCATGTCTTCTTGATTGTTCATAGCAAGAACAAACTGATTATGTGCATCTGCAGACTGGGTTAAATGATGATAGTAGCCTGCTGGTCGTCTCTTCACCCACCTTGACAGCCATGATTACGCCACTGGGAACGTGCTTCATCTTCTCCACCACTCCGTACGCTCCACGGCCGAGCTCACAGATCTGCTCCAGGTCATCTGCCTTCACCTCGAAATTCTGCACAAACAACGGCACAACGAAATCAGATGAGACGTGGATGCAAACACTTAAATACAGATAGTAACGCCACAAGCACGGAAAATTCTTGGTTCTGATTGGCTGAAAGGAACAGTGGGATTTATGTAACTGGACAGTATAACCGGACGTCTATATGTGTGTTTGTATTCACCTGTAATGTACATGCCAATAAAAATGTGGAAAATATCTCAAATGATCCCAAAATGTTTTTACACTTGGCTATCATCCCATTTATGGAAAACTAGTTAAAGAGTTTGGAGCTAGAAACTTTATCTTATAAATTATAGAAAGCTAGATTAATTGGATTTTGGACTGTTTATCAGACAAAACATGACATCTGAAAATGTCACTTTGCGCTCTGATAAATGATAACAGGCATTTTTCAATATTTTCTGACACTTTAGAGACAAAATGATTACTTGATTAATGAAAATAATTGTATAATGCAGCCCTACAAACATATTTGATCTTTGCATGTATCTAAAAGTCCAAAACAATCATCTCAGCTCCCATTTCATCCGTTACAACTTGTCAGGTATGATCCGAACACAGGAAGACAGGAAGAATTAAAACCATGTGAACAGATCAGCTGACTGCTGCTATCTCTTATCGTTAAAGGAAGGCTTCTATTTTTATTTATTTATTTATTATAAAGTGGTTCTAGGTGCTATATGAATACTGTGAAAGTATTAAACACAGAGAAATGCCTTTAAAGGAGCTGTAAGGCAAACTGAAACAAACAAAATGTGTTTATCTGCTATTTAACTAATTTATGAGCACTTATTTCATTTTAACTCAGTGTGAGAGTCTCTACTGCGTTTAGCTGTTATTTATGTTCAGGCTCTGCTCTGCTCTCTGTTCTTCACTGCGGGTGAGGATCAGACCACAGAGGAAACAAAACGCTGCACTTGTTGTTAGATGTCAGGAAGCTAATTTGTCATTGCACAGACTTTAAAAGGCTGGATGAGATTATCCTCAGTGGTGGCCATCACAATTTACCAGTGAGTTCTACCCAGAGCCCTGGTTATAACTAGCTACATCAGGCTACAATCCATTACATGTAGCCGGTCCCGCCGTGCGTCATACAGTCAGCCAATCAGAAGAGACAGTCATGAGACAAATATAAAAACACCCTGTTCTTGGTAGAGCTCCAGAGAGGAGATGTAGAACTATACTGAGATGGATTTTTTTGGTGCTTAAAACCTCAAAAATGTCTTCTTGGGGACATCAAAACTTCAAAACACCAGAAAAAGTATAAAATATGGAAAACTAAGCTTTTATTTTCCACATTTTTCAAGAAAACACAAAAAAATATATAATTTACTTTGACTTGTGGCCAACTTGAACAGGGTAAAAGCAGGCATCTCTGCCAATGGAAAATTCCGCTTATTTGATGAGATTAAAATAAATATTTTTACTGCCTGATGGGCAATAAAAGGCATTCCAGTCTCCCCACAATCAGAAGTGTTCAATTCGGCCGTAATGTTCACCGGGCCGTTCTTTACAGCCAACAGACCCTTTATTAAGCCAACCTCTGTGGACCGAGAGTGAGCGACCAAAAATACACTCGCGGGAGGAAAAAAGTAAACAGTGAAAAGTTATGTAAGAGTTCACAGTAAGAGAAAAAAAAGCATATAAAAAGCTTGAATGGGATTAGGAGAGGTGCAAAGATAAAGGTAAATATGTCCTGATGCAAAAATGAGTTGAAAAAATAAATAAATATACCTTTTCTCCGATGGTTACACAAGCTTTCGAATCCAAATCTCTCGGGGGTCTGAAACACACACACACACGTTTTATTATTACATGTAAACCTGTTAAATCTGACTTCAGGGGAAACTGCTGGATGAACATGATATTACAGTTTGTCCTGTTTGTCAATAAAACAATGTTAATGGTTATATTTCTTTCTCTTTTTCTCTAGAAGTGTCCTCTAGTTAGAAAAAGAACAACACATTAAATAAATAAACAAAGCAAATAAATAGAATGACATTATTTCTATAGCATCTTCAAAACATATGTTGAGCGTGTAATTTTATTCTTGATTATAGAAGCAGCAGTTTGACAATTAATAAATAAATAAACTCAAGGTTCACAGGTGTACTGCTCATACTAAACTGATGAAGATTTTTTGTAAAATACAAATAAATTCACATTTATATTAAATTAAATAAGATATCTTACTCAATATAATTTTAAAAAATCAAATAATAATGATAAATATGTATATGTAAATAATAGTTAATTCATATAAATTTATATTTAAACATTAAATGTAATTATTATAATTATAAATATTGATGAAACTAAGAAACAAATATTAAAGCTGCAACGATTAATCTATTAATTGATTAGAAATAATCTTTTTAAGCAAAAATATCAACAATTCAGACACTGCAAATATACATTTGAAGCTTTTTTGTGTCATTAATGTATCTGAATATCTTTAGATTTTGACTGTTCAGACAAAACAAGATATTTGAGGATGTTTCCTTTATTTCTACATGCATTTAAATCTACTGCCTACATTTTATAGACAAAAACATGAATCAATTAGTCAAGAAAACAATCTGCAGATTCACTGATAACGAATATAATTATTAGTTGCAGCCCAAATAAATACTTTAAAATCTAATTTAAACAAAGACGTTTTAAAGTATGAATGCAATAAATAGAAACCAAGAGTTCACACATGATGATGTAATACTTCTGGCACTGAACATGAAGTTGGCCTGAAACCAAAACGCTGCTGCAGGTTCGTTAATGAAGATGATTCACTTTAAGAGAAAACTGAACATTTCGTTTCTCTGCTGCTCGACAAACACCTGCAGTGTGAGTTTCCTGTAGCAACGCTGCAGAAGCTTTTTATTGAGATGAATATCAGGGGTGTGATATGTAGGAATGAATACTTTTACATGCACATTTGTGTTCAATTCACAATACCCAAGCTGATGTACCCAATATATAAGAAATCTGAATGTGACAGCTGGGAAATGATAATATTGGCAGGAAAAAACAACTTCCTTCCTCCTGTTTACTGCTGTTTGTTTTGCTTTAATGTTTTGGGTTTATGTGCACAACAGGATGTAAAGATCAATATTTGAAGGGTTTATCTGAAAATGAGCTGTGCAGGAATACAGGCCTGGCTCAGATGTGTGCATGCAAACATTATAAAGGAAAGGGTCTTACACTGCAGCAGGAGGAGGCTGCTCAAACACCTCCTTGGAGAGCTTGAGCACCGGCTTCCTCTTACCTGAAAACACAGAGAAAAAAAACAACAGAAAATCATGAGACATTTTTAAAAGAACAAGGATGAAACCTTCAAAGCTCAGCGATTCGATGATATAAATTTAGCAACTGTCAGTATCACTATCTGTCTTTTCCATGTCTCTGGGTGCATTAGGATGTCAGTATTGGATTGTTTTAATGCTTCCATAAATAAAAATAATAAAATATACTGATTGGTACAGTATTTAATTCACTGGATTACCTTCTGCTTATTTTATCCATTAACAGCTTCTGAATAGATTATTTTTTTTATAAAAAACCAATAAAGGCTCTAACTAACAATTTATTATAAGATATATAAAATACTCTGAGTGGAATAACTGATAAAAATGTCTTCAAACCAAAGATATTCTGTGATATTAATCAGAGAAAAGCAACAAAAACCTCAGATTTGAGAAGCTAAAGCCAAGAACACACTTGATTTAAGATTAATTAGACAATGAATCAGTTATTGATTAATTAAGATGTTGACTGTTGACTAATTGATCAACACACTCCTCATTTCCCTGTTAGGTCAATAGTATTTTACTGAATCTGAATCCTTTTATCAATAATCAATAATGCTGATCTGCAAATCTGAATTTTCAACTAAAACTATGAATGACTTATATCATATTAATATTTGAACACATTTAGAGAAGAAATGATCAACTTATTGATATTTTTAATCTCCAGAAAATGAATCTGCAAAACATTTTTGTGATCGATTAATGTTAAAAGTCAATTTTCTCACCAAAAATGCCCAAAAATGTCAGATTCAAGCTTCTCAAATGTTTTTTTGCTGTGTTGTAAATATAATACTTTCAAGTTGTGGAAAACTGAGGAATTCAAAGACAACACCTCTGACTCTCGGGAAATGTAATCTGCATTTTTCTCTATTTTTTAAATGTTCTTTTTATATTTTATAAACCGAACAATTAATAATGAATGAAAATAACCATTTGTTGCAACCTTAGCCATATTACACATGTCCTATCAATATGAAACACAAACATAATAATCTGGATATTGGCTTTTGAGCTTAAATGATAAAATAAGATAGATAATAGATTGTATTTGTCATTCAGATTATACACTATACAGTGATTCTTCATCTTTTATAATAATTTTAAAAATGTTATAGTCTGAAATGATGGTAAACATTTCAATTCACTTTTCTTGGTTAAAGAAACATAAGAGATGTAACTTTGAGGGAAGTGAAGTCTCATAAAGGAAGGAAGCAGTAAGCTGTGTTTACGCTGTAGAGTCTTCAGGTTGACACAGCTTACTGTAAAGCTCTGACTCATCACTCTGAGCTTCACACTCAGATAGGATCACCTGCTCTGGCCACCTGTAGTCTACTTATACTGGTGCACCTTTATACATGAGGCAATCCTTGGTCTGCTTCCCATACTACCTACTGTGTGCTTTTACCTCACAGAAAAGTGCTGCTCCATACTGTTTACTCTCTAATGACTCCTTTATGTTTTCTGTCCCTAAATGCAGTGAAATTGGATAAGTGGCATTTGTGTTTTCTGCACACTCGGCGTAAAATATGTTGTAGAGAAACTTTAAATTAAATGAATTCATCTCATTTAACTCCACAATCAGAGGAAATACAGGCAGCTTCCTCAGGATATAAATGTTTTTAATTTACTTGGTGACACAACTGATTCAATGTGAGTTTTCTTAATGCTTGTTTTGCTTCTTCTTTTTTTGAATTTGTCTCCTTTTGTGCTTTCTGTCTGTGCCTATGTGTTTTTATAAATGCTGTATTTATAAATGCTGCCTATCTAAGCAAAAAAAAAGGGAAAAAAAAGAGATTATCTCATGGGACTCACCGGGTTAAATAAAGCTTAAATAAAACATAAATAAAACAATAAACCAAAAACAGCTGACTGATCATTTAAATAATAAGGAGGAGAATTAAATGAATCTGGGTATTTTCTCTACTGAGAATCATATGTGAAAATAACTGAAGCTACATCCAGCAACTGGTTACCTAACGAGACACAAATAATGATAAGTGAGCATTAGAAGTCCTGCGAGGCACTTTTTTTTTTTTTTTACCTTCCTTCAGCTGTTTCCCTGTTTCCATTCCTTCTGCTAAGCTACGCTAACCAGCTGCTGCCCAAAGCTACACATTCACTAAGGTATCAAATCAACACAGGAAATAAATGTATTTCCCAAACATGCAGAACTATATCTTCCGAGTCTTTTTCTGAGCTGCCGTCGCTGCATTCGTACGACAACCTCCCGTCAAACGGTTTATTCTGAGTGAAGTGACAGCAGAAGACTGATGAGACTCCAGAGAGGTTTCACTGGCAGAGGAGCACACCAGAAGATGAAAGCA
Source organism: Scomber scombrus (assembly GCF_963691925.1). Taxonomy (NCBI): domain Eukaryota; kingdom Metazoa; phylum Chordata; class Actinopteri; order Scombriformes; family Scombridae; genus Scomber; species Scomber scombrus. The sequence goes on from NC_084990.1 coordinate 21,478,979, forward strand.
TACTTAACTTCTTAACATAGCTCAAGATGAGAGATCAGTTGATCAGAGTTCATCCTGGTCAACCTTTGATTCCATCTCAGTAACAGCAGTGTGTGCAGTCTCTAAACCTTTGTCACTTTCTCTCCATTTTCCCCCCAGAAAAACAAAGCTCTGACTGTGACTCCTGGTCAAATTCATTAAAGACGAAGCACATTTAAATTTAAACCTTAGCGACGTGCAGAGTGGAAAATTTGCACTAAATATCTGACTATCTGACACTGATGATTCTCTGCTTCTGTCCGGAGCTCACGACAGCCGTCAGCCACTTTTAAAAAAAACTCCCACTGATGCAAAATGACTCAAACTTCCTGCATCCATTGCTCACTGACTGTTTCTGCCTCGGTTATGTTGCAAAAGAAAATCTGAATGTGTCACCAAAAAAAAGGTACATTTGTATATTTCCTGCTCATAAAGCGACTGACCGAAGCTCCCTCTCATCATCGACACTTACGGTTGGATGCAGGAAGTGACTCCAGATCCTAAGTGAATGTAACAGGCGCTGAGAGCAAGAAGAAGAAAAAGAAGAAGAGGAAGAAGAAGAGGAGGATGTGTGGCAGCCCAGGTGTGCTCGCTCCATCTGGAGGTGCTGCACTGATGGTTTAATGGCTGGGCGCCTTGTTAACGGGGCGTCACAGGTTGCTCTGGGTGTGTGTGTGTGTGTGTGTGTGTGTGTGTGTGTGTGTGTGTGTGTGTGTGTGTGTGTGTGTGTGTGTGTGTCTCATCTCCAGACAGGATCAGGATCAAACCTCCTCAGACTGGCTTTCAGCAGCTGAAGCCAGTGAGAGTGTGTTGCAGTGAATCCACAGGCAGACCTGCCTCTAAGTTACATGATCTGAGAAACAGACACACACACACACACACACACATACATATACACACACATACACACACACACATACTGCTTTAAAATCTGTCTAAAAACAACAGTGAGGTGCTGATATGAAAAATGAAAATGGTTTTCCTCGCTGTAATCATCATACCGACTATTAAAAGAACTCCTTCAAATGTGCTTTCAATGTAAGTGATAGGGGGCAAAAATCCACAGTGTGTTCACACAGTCATTTAAAAGTAGATGTGAAGCTTCAGCAAGTCTGAGTTAGTCATATCAAGTGGAAATCTGACACATTTACAGTCTTTTTTAGTATCACATTCCCTCTTTGTGTTTCCCTGTTGAGCTGTGGTGGAAGAATAGTAACAAAAAGAGAGACTTTGGCACTAAAAAGACTGTAATGATTAAAGATATCTACTTAATTTGACTCATTTGGACGGCTGAAGCTTCATATTAGCTTCAGATAAACTTTTAAATACATTTTTGCGCAAAAGGAGGACTGTGGATGTTGTTCTCTCTATTGTTTTAAAGCAGATTTAAAATGTGAACTAGTCCTTTAAAGCAAAATTTAAGTCATCCCTTTTAACTGCCCTCTGGCATAACACGCTATTAAAAGCTATTAAAAGTAAAACGGTGCATCTCTTCAATAGTTGTGGAACAGTGCCAGAGCAATTACTGGCATTTTTCACATTGCTGTCTTGCGAGAAAACACAAAAACACATGAAGCTGTGGACGGACACACACACACACACACACACACACGTGGTGCGTCCAGTGTGTCCTGGTTTGTTGAAACAGTGCAGGGTGTGACACCACTGTGCTATGCGGCCCTCCACCAGCGGCCTCTTACTGCCTGTCGCCTGGTCTCCACTTTCCAAAGCAGCTTTGTTGCACTAAAATGTCAGTTTGAGCCCCTCCTACATGCATTTACACAGACAACAATAGTCACTGGAAACCAACACTCTGCTAACACAACTAAAACTGAAAAATAGAAAACAGTCAAAAGGGAGCACACCTGCACCAAACCTGTTCTTTAACTATAAAAAATGTTTACATCATTTGGATGTGCATCTCAATCTGCATCAATATTATGAGAGGAATGCAAATTCTTATCCAGGAATTTTTTGTACAAGGATTCATTTTGCAAAATGTTCAAATGAGTCAGAAGTTTATCGTGTTCCTGTAGCGCCACCATTAGGTGACCTGCTGTCAAAGTGTAAAGGATCACTCATTGTTTACCTGTGCATGTGTCAGCGACATTTTGTTGCAACTCCACAACATTAGGTCCGACATTTCTAAAAAGGCCACAGCATCAAAACTTTCTCGGAAAACAACTTATTCATAATTTCATTCTTCAGAAACAATGAGTCAGTTCATTTAGTGCTGCAACTAACAATTATTTTACTAATTTTTGATTGATTGGTCAATTATTTTCTCCATTAATTAATTAGTCCCAGTCTGTAAAATGTCTGAAAATGGTGAAAAATGTCGATCAGTGTTTTCCCACAGGAACAAGATGCAACTTATAATGTTTAGCTTTGTCCCGTCTGACAGTCCACGACCCAGAGATCAACAGTTTACTATGATAGAGCAGTTAAAAAAAAACAAAAAAACAACGAAAAACAGAATAAATCATGTTTAATAAGGTTCTGATCAGATGTGTGTGAACAGAGACGAAATGTTATGAACCAAACAATTATTCAGTTATTCATAAATATAACCTAAAGACTGTCTGATTATGCAAATAAATAATGATTAGTTAAGAGGTGGACAAAATGCGTGTGTGCATGTTAGGGGCAGCCAGGTGTAGGTGTCAGAGAGAAAAAAAAGCTGCTTAAAACTGAACAAATCTTGCTCACAAAGAGAGACCAACGTTCAACTATCTGACATTTATTTAAAAGGATGCAGTCTAAAGTATCCACATTATAGCCATAAATGCATGATGATAAACAATCATATTTAATAAAGATCCCTTTTTATAAGATTTGTGAGCAGCACATTTCACACTTGAAAAACACAGTCAATTGTTGTCAGTGTTCTCTGGAGGACGGACTGCTACGGAGACACAGTTTCTTATTGCCTTCAGACATTTCTGTACTGACATTTCTAGTTATTACTCAGCATATGCACACAATATATCTGCAATGAGGTAATATCTGCAGAAATATCAGTCTGTGCATCTGTGTCCCGAATGAAAACTAAACTACATAACAAAGCAGCTGATTCAAATCAGATTGCCACAGCTTCATAACTTTCACTGTTTATTATGCATTGCATTAACATGAGGCTACATGCTGCAGCTAACTGCTAGCAGTCAGGAATGATAACATTGCTGAAAAAGCTCAGTGTAACTTAACAACTACAGAATGTTGAGGAGACTAGGACGAGTATATCAACTGAGATTTATTTATAATGATGTTAATAAGCAGGGAAATAATCTGACTTTGTAGGCACCTCAATAAGAAACCACATGCTAGCCTGAAGCTAACGCTCCTCCCTTAAAATCAGTTGATGCCCTGACAGTAACTTGACACTGAGTGTAAACTAAACACTGAAAGTTCACAGGTTATGGACGATGTAATCTGAATGAGTCGCTTTGGTTTACAGTACTTTGATTTGAAGATACGAGGATTATACTTCAAGTTTCCTCTTGCCTTCGACGTCACTTAAACATTTAAAAGTGTAAAATTAATGTAGTTCAATGTTCTTTAAATTACGTGCAAGACGTTTAAAAGCACAAATCAATCTCTTTTTTGCCACCTGCCATAGTCTACATTAGTAATCATCTGATATGTTCGTTAACAAACAGGATTGAGCAGAACAACACGTTCCACATGAAAAAAAAAAAGGATCAATAAATACTTTCATATGCATTAATCAGACCTGGGACTTTGTCAGATGATTGACCTCAAACAGTGTCGGAACAAAAGGCTCACTGTGTGACTACAGTGAAGCGACTGCATCCATTTTCTTTCTCCATGAGTGCATACGCTGACAGGCACACTGGAAAATACTTGTGCCTTACAGCCTTCAGTGCAGCCAGATCATGAGACAAGAGACAAGAGACAGCAGAGACGCTCCTGAAACCAAGACGACAGCTTTATTCTGCAAAACCTCAGGACGGCATGTCATGATGCACGATGCAACTCGGCCCGCTTTAGTAAACACAGTAAAAACCAAAGAAACCATTATGTAACCAGAGACTATCTGACATGTTAGATTTAATTGTTTTTTGCTTGATAAATGACAAGAAATCATTATTAAAATTGTTGAATAATTAATTGTCTTCATTTCAACACTTATATAACATAGCATGATTATTATTAATGATGCATGCACTTATGCAATACTGCATCATCAAGTAACTAGTTACTGCAGCTTATTTCCCTCTGAAAAGTGTTATTGTAACATAAAATACAAGGACAGTAATTGTACTTTATTTAATTTCCACCACTGATATAAACTGTCATTTCCAGGCCAGCAGCTAGATAACATAGAGACTGATCTAAATATATCCCATTTCAGACTTTCTCCAGATTCTGTTGCATAACTCCAAAAACACAATTCCTTCCTTTATTCTTGCTGAGCTCAGCATCAAACTTGCATGCTGTGGTAGGCAGTGTGGGTTAATTAAAAGCAGCAGTTCGTGTCATTCCCGTTGATTTGCAGCACATGAGTGCAAGTATGCAGCGAAATGCCAGAGAGGGAGGCCGCGGGAGATGGGTGTCTGTGTCGGGACACTCCTTGTTTCTCTGAAAGCAGCGAGAACAAGGACGGCCAGTAATTGGCTTTCACTGCAGCAATTAGCCATTTTCTCAAGAAGAAGGGACGGCGAGAGGAGAGGCGCTGAGGCAGATAACACTGCCAGTTTCTGCCACACCCAATAAGAGCATGCAATCGGTCTTGTCATGCATGCATGTCAGTTTATCAGCTGTAAAAGGAAAAAAACTGAATAATGCTGACAGGAGGATTTTGCAGGGCAGTCGCTCTGTGTAGAAACAGAGACAGCATGCATGCAGGAAGCCTCAGCATGACGGCCGGCCTGCGTGATAATGAGCCCTGCATGACGGGGGCACGTACACGGTGCCTGCTGCTAACCCACACATGCACTCCGGCTGGAATTCCAACAATCCCAAGAGTTCCTCAATGGAATTCCACAGAGCCAGAGGAAGACAGATCAATCACAGAGGGAGGGAGGCACTGAGCCGCAACCGGTGACACCAGGAGGGAAGGGAAAACACAGAGAAGCACACAGGAGGGAGGAAGGGAGGGAGAGAGGGAAGGAGGGAGGGAGGGAGGGAGGAGGGAAAGGGGAGATTTGAAAATAACTCCAGCTGGAGCCTTTGGCTGTTTGGCCCCCTCCGACCGCTCTGGCAGTTTGTGAGATACTCTACACTTCCAAAGATGGCAGGTCCTTTAGGTTACAGCTGTCGGAAGCTCCTTTGGGAATCATATCGTCACCGGCTCACACTACACATCCTGACACATCCTGTGCACTCAGCTCCACCTAAATGACACTTGCAGAAAACGGCTGCTTCTGCTGATTATCTGCAGGTCAAATACTGGAGACAATGACTTCACAGGCACGACATGAACCTGAAGGCCCAAACACACTGGCAGATAACAACGATCCGGCAGTTTGTTAGACGGGCTTAATAAAGTCATCTGTCAGAGTGTATAATGTCAGGTTTGAGGCAAGTCAGATGTGCAATAATTAACATCTTTGAATTTGCATAATCCATCTGAGAGTGCAACAAAACAAAAACAAGCTGTAACCACTGAGCTGTTGTGTGTAACTGCAGATTGCATTGATTAGTCAATTAATCGACTGACAGAATCACCATTGATAATTGGTTAGTTCCAAATTCTCACCTTCCAGCTTCTTAAATGTGAATATTTCTGGATTTCTTAAGTCCTTTATGGAAGTAAACTGAATATCTGTGGTGTTGTTCACAACCCAGACATTTGAGGAGTTCACACTGGGTTTTGGGAAACAGTGATCAACATTCTCACCATTTTCTGAACCAAGCCACTAATCAATTTATTGAGAAAATAATTAACGGTTTTTGGGGTTATTTGAAGATTTATTTTGAGCTTTTTGCCTTTATTTAGACAGTAACTGGCAGAGATGCTGATAGGAAACAGGAAAAGAGAGAGAGAGATATGACCTGCAGCATAGGTCTCCGACCAGATTCAAACCAAGGACGCTGCAATTATGTGGCATTCGCTCTAACCACTCGACCACCGGAGCGCTCCAGATTAATTGATAGATGATAATAATTGCTAGTTGCAGCACTTATGACGACAGCAGTCACATTGCAAAACATTTGTCCTAAATTGCTTTAAAAACAAAAAACCTGTTAATGGACATTCCTCTCCACTGACCACATTTCTCTTTCTCACTGATCAACTTATAGAGAGAAGCACAGAGGCCTTATGAACATGTGTACTCATTATTATTATTATTATTACGATATCAAAGAATAAAACTGGTGATTTTTACATAACTTTTTTATCATCATCATATCTCATGTTTGGAGCCAAACCAACAATAAACTGATCTGCTAACAAGTATCCAAAGTCTGATATATCGTATGATCTTATCTTTAAGTCCAGAATCAGCTCAAGACACTGAATGACAGCTGAACATGAATTCCCGCCGCTGTTTCACAGAAATGCACTTCCTTTCATGAGTATGACATCAGTTTTACTTTCAGTCTCATGTATGAAGAAGCACCAAGTCGCTTTTTCTTAAGAATTGAGAGTGAAATGAGTAATAGCAGGAACACTTCCAGCTCAGCTCTGACTCAAACAATTCAGTGATATATCTATAATGAATGTTTAGTAATTTGCAAAAAGGCTTTTCTCTTTTATATCAACGTAAACTGGATATCTTTGTGTTTTTGGTCTGTTAGCTATTTTTTTTAAATCCAATTTGCAAAAAAAAAAGCCAAGTCGCAGGCTGAATATAGCACTAAATAGCACTGATGAGAAAAAGAAAGACGGAGAAGATCCATGTGTGGACCCACCTGTGAGAAATGTAATTATTTGCATCTGCTATATCGCACTGCAAGGCTGTGCTACGGTGCAAACACCCTCCCTCCTCCGTTCTCACCCCCATTTCTCATCCCATTCTCAGCCGCAAAATCTGGAAAACCTGCTGCCATCACGACCACGAGGGTTACTCCAGGTTGAGTGGAGACCAGAAAAAGCCCTGGATTTATGTGCCTCTCATTTTCAACAAAGCAAATACTCATTTTAGCTTCATCTAGCTTCACTATTGCATAATCAACATCTTGCATGATTGCAACAAAAGCTGGAATAAACAGGAGTTGTTAAAAATGTCCTAAATATTGCTGCTCAGATAAGTTGCTGCAGCCTGGTTGCATGCACGCTTACTCAGTCAACCCCCCCTCCCTGAAAAGAGAAGTACAGTTAGTGGATCATCTGAACAATGCTCTGAACAATTCGACTGTTATTGCAGCAAAAAAAAGCCACTATAGGGCATGGAAGCGGAGCGGACCAACAATTGGCCCGTCGAAACAGCAAATTTAGTATCTGTGCAGCTGAAAAACGAAGCCTGCATTTGCATGACAAACGGGACGTTTGTGCAGGGGCGCGAGGGCCAGCCGGGGCTGCAGGGGGACACGAGCTGGGGAGGGTACGCTGACACACTGCCATCGGTTAGCCCGGCACACTACAGCACTCAGCACTCAGCACAATAGTGAAGGCAAAAAAGTGTCCGGGCCACACAGGCAGAGAAGGAGACGCGGGAGTTAACATGAAGCTGTGCCAAATGATATGAGAATTGAAGGAAACGGGCAGCAGATTGTGGTTGAGTTTGCTCAGTCTGGCGTGATTTTAATAAAACACGACTCTACTTGTTTTGTCTTTGAAGATTTCACTTCCTTCAGTTCTCCTAAGACATACGTGCAAGTAACAGTTTTGGTACATACTACTTTTTATAACAACCAAAATGTGTCTGTTACACCTGGTATCAAAAACTGGTATCAAATATCTTTGATCAGATCAGGTATCTACAGACTTTAAGTGCAGACTGGATTTAATTAAATCATAGATCTTGTGTGCATGCCTGTGATTACACAAACTTACATTTTAAATGACAACAATCTCCATTAACTGACTTTTTGACCACTTGGAAGCAGCAGATCAAGCTGTAAAAACACAACGTTGACATATTATTTCCTCAGACAGCAGACACAGCCCAAAAATAGCAATATTAGTAGACCTGCTAAGTGTCTCACAATATAAAAAATGCCTCCTACACTATAGTTATTATATTACATATTATTATATTCTGTTTTTGCCTGCTATCAACTCCTGAGGAAAATATTTGGCTCTTTAGCTGCTCCACTATGTTTACCACGTAGGTATCTGCACATTTGTTACAAATGTAATGACTTTTAAGACCTTTTTAATACATCTTTAAAGCAAAAATAATAACATTGCTGCTTGTTGTATTAAATTGCTCAACAAACAGTGGTACTTATGTAAAAACACTAATGTCACTTCAGTAATAGTATAAATTACCATGTTGTAAGTTGTTAAAGTACTCATATATATATAATATATTATAAGACATATAATAATGGAAAAGCAGGATTTTACTGTTGTAGTAGGATGAAATGGAGCATTTATATAGAACTGCAACTATAGATTAGTTTCATTATAGTTCCGACTGCTGATTATTTTTTACTTTAATTAATAAGTTGATTTGGTTGGTTATGTAAAATAATCAGTAAATAGTGATAATAATGATAAATAACATAAACTGAACAAATATAATTACGCTCATTCACTCTGCCCCAGCTCAGATCAAATTTAAAGCCTTAACTACTTCAATTCCAGACATTTTAAGACATTTTTAGACTTTGAATATCAAAAACTAAATGTAAGACTTTTAATGGATCGGCGGGGACTCTGACCAGCTAATCGCTGTGGCTGAATTCAAGCCAAATCCAGCACTGCGACGCAGGAGGGGGGGCTTTCAGCAGTGGGCGGACGTTGTTTCCGCAACCCAGGAAGTCAAGTTGGAATTACAGATTAATGCATTTAAGAGCTTATCAGAAACCAAAACACTTTAACGCTCACAGACAGGCTTTTTACAATTCTGGAAAATTCTCACGCCGGCGACCGTCTTATCTTTCGTCGCGTTGATCACGAGGTAAACAGTGGAATATGGCGCTCGCGTTACAAAATAATCCACCAGGAATGTGCAGTTGTATGTAGGTTGTGACGTCAGGTTGCAGTGACGCCTCCCCGCTGCATTAACATTCAAATAAATTAAAGGATTGCCTGATTTGGTGTGATGCAGCTTAACTGTGTCTGTCTGCTGTTGTGAGCCGATAGGTAGTGTACAGATGATTAATCAGTGCTGAAAACGACACTGATGAAAGTGAAACGGTAAAACTGTAAAACCAAAACAATGAACAATAAGATGCTAAAACGCTCCGTAAAGCTAAGAGTAAATTCTCTGTGTTTGACACTCTGAGCTACCCCAAATTACACCTAGTCATCTGATCCATCGTCAATATTAAAATACTGATTAGTGCAGCTTTAAGTAAGACATTCAAATAACTCTCCTATTACTCATATTGAAACTCAGTCATCATATCGAGCCCTAAAGCCATCACTTTTTCTTCAAACTTCTCTTCAATCTGATGCAATATGTGTTATTGAATCTAATTTCACGGCGTTAAAGAGCAACACGCAGTGACTTGTGCTCCGGTACACTGTCACTCTGACTTACTGCTGCTCTGTTGCTCTGTGAGCTCAACTACTGTTGTTCTCTTCACCTTGATGAAATGGAGACAGCATCACGACACCAAACTATCTGAGTAATTTGTGGAAACAAAGGTTCAATTTATTCACACAGAGCTGCAGCAAACCACAGAAAATGAAGAGAAAAATGCTGAAATTCTCTCTTCAAATGATAGTAAACTGAATATATTTGGGTTGTGGACTGTTGGTCAGAACAAAATGAGCTTTTGGAAACAGCGATGGACATTTTTCATCATTTTCTGACATTTTAAACTTTAATTTTAGATTTTTAATTAATCAAGAAAATAATTTAGATTCATTGATAATGAAAATAATCATCAGTTGCAGCCCTATATTCACCCATAAGAAGAAATTGCAGCCCTCCTGTCCTAATTACCAAAACACAGTAAATAAATAGCCACATAAAAACATTAATGTAAAAATGTAATTTAAAGAAATCCAAACAACGATTTAAATTTTTTAAAAAGTGTTCAAATCCATATTTACTTCTTAGTAAAGTTCTGGTTGTACTGTTCGTATCTCCTGTGGGAGAGAAGAGCCAGAACAGGTTGTTGTGTTGCTTTGTTCTGCATTTTTGGATTTGACATCATAAATTGAAAAAAGTATTTAGAGGAAGGTAAAAGTTGTTTGCATAAAAATACAGCTGCCTTATAAATGTTTAATCTAACCAACAATCCAAAAACCAAGAAAGATACTCTGTTTATAAAGATATAAAAACATCAAGAAGCAACAAATTCTCACACGTCAGAAATCGGGGACAGAAATTTGGCATTTTTGTTTGATAAATGACAAACTATTAATGGATAAATACAGTTTATGTTTAATATTTTTTCTAAATCAACACTTCCAGGGATCGCTACTTTCACACAGCTGCAGCAGAGCTACTCATCTGGCCAAGCAGATTCATCGCGAGCACCATTTTGTTCTTCTTGTTTCACTACAAGAAAAAAAAAAAAGTCCCAAACCAAGATCTTAACTGAGCGATTAATCAACTAATCATCTCATCTGGGTTTTCTGCAGTGTACAACCTCAATGTACGACAACAAGAAACCAACTTTTGCTTTCAGGACAGTCCCAAACCCACTCATTCATCTACACACACACACACAATAAATCTGTTATTATTCATCACAAGATGATCTGGTTGCAACAAGATAGTTCCTCTGTGTAGGTGGATGGACGATTGACTGTACCAGATAAACACTGTGAGGCTCTGACCATCAGGGGCTCTCTCTGCTACCTGTTCATGTCCTGTACAACCTCTCAGTGTGTGTGTGTGTGTGTGTGTGTGTGTGTGTTTGTGTATGTGTGTGTGTGTGTGTGTCTGTGTGTGTGTTCTGCAGGTTGTGCAATGAACCAGCCTCACTTTGGACTTCTTGGAAAACACGGTGAGGGGAGGAAAAAACGCCTGAGCTGCTTTCACTGCAGCTGTTTTTTTTCTTCTCTTTCTGCAAGCTGCATTCACTGATGATTCTTAAAGAGCCTCTCTCAGGCTGCAGAGAGAGAGAGAGACGTTAGGACTACTCCACTGCTCGTGTTGTTGCTCTACGGCGATAAAAGTTGGGGGTCAAAGTGTGACATGCACGCTTTCGTATGCATGCTGAGAAAAAGCTGCACATCAGTGGACACGCACCCAGGGGTTTGACACATATCCAGTTGCCTTGGACAGAAGCAGCAGCTGACAGCCTGAGACTTTTTTTTGCTTGGAGACTTGTGCTTTAATAGCCTGAAGAAGCCCCTGTTCCTGAACTCACCACCACCTATACACTCAAACTAAATCTATTATTAGATTTCCATTTCCTATCCCATGAGCAGGAACAAATCTGCATCCAATAAACACTCAAACTTGCCCACTGACTGACAGCTGCAGGTTGTCACGTCATGTTGCCCTGCTCCACCAAAAACACGCATATTTGCACAATTATTTACCTTGAGCAGTGTGCACGGGCCGTGCATCAACTCGTACAGAGTTTATTATAAAGAGTTGCAGTGTCCTTGGATATCTCGTGACTATTAAAGGCGCCCTGTGCTCAACATCCCTGCCTGTACGCTGCTAATAACGTCAATGAGTGAGTACACACAGCATCGTCTTACCAGGAACTGTGCAAAGGGGAAGATCTTAAACAGGAAATGCAACTGACCCTTGTAAACCATCTAACTTTAAAATGCACCGGCCGTGCTCGACCTGCAGCGGTGCATGTTGCAAACCGTGCAGCCGTGATTGCATATCGATAGTTTTGCACAGATCGGTTTCATATTCTTACCTCCCTTTGGCTGAGACATTTCCCCTTTGCTTTGATGAGGGGGAGGGGAAGCACAAAAGACTTTGCCTTCTTTCTCACTCCCTCCCTCCATCGCCCTCGCACTGGAGCCTCGGCGGCTTGCTTTGCAACAAAGATGCAAAATACAAGCCTCGATCTTCATGCACTTGGAGCCTTTTTGCGTCCGAGGCGTGCGTGTCCGTGCAAAGAGCGGTGTTACAATTGCACAGCCCTCACAGGCGTCGGGAAACGAGGTAATTTTGCAATTGCACTGCAAAGAATTCTCCGCAGCACTTACATGATGGGCCAAGGCTGGCAGCTGAAAGCTCCTAACTTGGATCAGTGCGAGCCCCTGCGAGAGAACGTTCTTCCTGCTTGGAGCGCAGAGGATCCTGGGAAATGTAGTGTTCCAATGTATTACATGGTTTACAGTAGACACACACAGCAAATGTATTTATATCTCAGTAGTGCATGGTTAAGATTCAACTTCAGATTATATTTGTAACCACATTTGTTACATTAGACACTTGTGCTTTACATAAGTGTTTCTATTTCATGTTATATTTGTACAACACTGCATTTCAGAGGGAAATCTTGTTGTTTTTACTTACACTTTATTTATTATACAGCTGCAGTTACTTTGCCAACTAAGATTTTTTTATATAAAACAATTTGCAGAAAATTCAACTACAACTATTTTGATAATTATTCAATTGTTTTGGTCATTTTGTCAAGCAAAAATGCCCCAAAATTATTTGATTCCAGCTTCTCAAGTGTAAAAAACACTTATACACACCTCCCTGACCTGTGGGAAATGGAGGTATTGCAATTTGTACTAAAGAAAAAAATACTTCCTGTCATTGTTTTTCTCCATATCTCAGTAGTGCATGGTTTAGATTCAACTTCAAATTATATTTGTAACCACATTTGTTACATTTGCATAAATTAGACACTTGTGCTTTACATAATTATTTCTATTTTATGTTATATTTGTACAACACTTCATTTCAGAGGGAAATATTGTTGTTTTTACTCCACTACATTTATTGGACAGCTGCAGCTACTTTTTAAATCAAGATTATTAAAGATTTAATTATATAAAACAATCGACAGATAACTATTTTGATAATCATTCAATTTTTTTGGTCATTTTGTGAAGAAAAAATGCCCAAAATTATTCAATTCCAGCTTCTCAAGCGTAAAAAAAAATGCTATTTGTCTTTGTTATAGACCAATAATAGTGTAATGAACATATTTGAATTAAAGTCACAAATCAAGACATTATCACACACCTCCTGACCTGTGGGGAATGGTGGTATTGCGAGAAAAATGACTTCCTGTCATTCTGTTTCTCTATAGTCAACGTTAGGTTGGATCAAGTGAAAAAAAATTCTAAAGCACATTTAAAAACATAGTGATATACGATCAAAATAGGAAAAGCCATAAAACAACACAATAAAATCACAAAGACCAGTTTAACACACAAAAAGACAAAGAAAAGCAACTCTCATACTGAGTTAAAAGCCAAGGAATAAAGATGTTTTAAGACGGCCTAACATGTACCATAGTTTGGGGGCCACAGCTGTGCTTCAATCTTGATCTCTGGACAATCAGAAGCAACTAGTCAGTGAACCTGGGCAATCTTGATGGGACATGTGGTTGTAAAAGGTCAGAGTTTTCACAGAGATTGGAGCTAGCCCATTTTATAATTGTTAGGCAAACAATAAAATCTTAAAATCAGTCCTAAAACACACAGGGAGCCAGTGAAGGGAGGCTAGTATGGGAGAAATGTGCTCTTGTTTGCATGTTCTTATTAAAAGATGAACAGCAGCTTTCTGGACCATCTGCAAGCATTAGAGGGAGGCCTGTCTAATACCAACATGAAGCACAGTACAATAGTCAAGTCGGTAGGAGATAAAAGCCTGTATAACCCTTTCAGAATCATTAAATAATAAAAAGGACTTGACCTTAGATAAGAGCCTCAGCTGGGAGAAGCTTGATTCTATCACTGAGTTTTATCTCTTTGTCCAGTTTAAAATCACCGTCCATTATCACACCGAGATGTGTTGGGGTATTGAAATTTTCGTGTCTTCCCAACAGTGTGTCCATCTCTTCTGCTGCTCTCCATTTATTATATTACCCATTTCTTTCTCCTTATTTTACCTGAATGAATGGGTCTGGATTGTAAAGTTTTTTTTTTTTTTTTTTTTTTACAACTATTTTTATTGGTGAAAGCGGAACAAGGACAACTTAGTCATTCACATAACATACATAACATGTATTGTGAAATACAATGCAAGAAGTTGTAAAAATAGAAATAATAATAAAGGGAAAACTAAGCCAAGCAACAACATAAGAGAAAGAATGTAAAAGAAAATATTGTTATTTAGTGAAGTAAATGGGATAGTCTGACAGGTTAAAGAGACACCAGCATACTTAAGAGATAAAGTTAGGAAGGACAGATTATACGTGTCGTAAACAGGCCAGAGATTTGATTCTTAGTGTGGAGGAATGATTGACAGGTTAATTCAATACTCAATAAATGGTCTCCATTACTTGAAGAAATCATTAATGACTCCCCTAAGAGAAAAAAGAGAAAACTGTGCATTACAAGGGTTTTGATGGCATGCCAAAAATGGCTATCAGTGGGTTTGCATATAGTGGGTGTTATATGTAAGACAGTAGATAACATCATTGGGACAGGACTAATAGTTATGTGTGAGATACAGCAGTCACATTTTGGATCAGACTCAGGATATTTTTCAGCCAATCAGGCTTCAGGGCCGTGTAACCAGTAATTCATTTTATTAACTATATTAGCTCCCCAATTATGGTTCAGGAAATTAAAAAGAGCAAGACGTACTTCAGTCCTTTTTTTCTGTAGAATGGTTTTGTTAATTCTAGGAACTTTATTAACTCGAATAAAACCTGATGACAGTTGGTTTATAGTTTTGAAAAACCTTCTGGGTAAGACGATTCGAAGACACTGAAAAGGGTACAAAAAATTAGGAAAGGCCAATTTTTACGCATTGTTCTCTTCCTATGCCAATGATAAGAGCAGGTTATTATTACATTTGAAAATCAGACTTCTTATTTATTACTAATGGCAGAAAATTGGTTTCATGAAGAGAAGATCATTTCTGAGAACTTTTAATGCGTTAGTATTTGAAAACGGAATGAGATAAATGAAAAGGAACATCCTTTTGCTGCATATGACAAGCTGGGGCATTTTACTTGTTGTCAGAAAATGAACCAAAATCTTTTAAGATTTGGCAGCGGGAATATAATGCTTTGGATCATCTATATAACGCGAAAAGTCATAAGAGTATAGAGAAGACTTTTACTTTATACCATGTCAAGCAATGCCCCAAATCATAGGTGATGCTTTAAGAGCAATAAAAAGAGATTAAATTGCAATAGTGCAATAGCAACGAGCAATGTAGAAAACTCTATTTGGTTGAATGCCTTCTCTTCCTCCAAGGACACACTCTTTCTATAAGTTTGCTAATATTTGAGAACCAATGTTGTTTTAATAAAGCCTGTCTGGTGTACCGAAATTATCTGCAGCAGTACACATTCGAGATCCACAATCAGTGGGTTCTTTATCTTTCTTTAAAAGGGAGTGTTAGTGTTATAGTTGCTTGTGTGAGTGATAGTGGTAAGGAGCTGTTTTCTAATGATTCATTAAAAACCTTTAACAAAATTGGGGCTAATTTATCACCCAACTGCAGAAGTTGTAGGGATGGATCGGAGGCATATTTCTATCAAGTGTAGATATTGCATCATTAAGATCTGTGAGAAGTTTGTTGTGCTTTCTTTTGCCATGGGATGCAAAAGATATTATTTAAACTTTCCCATAGCGGTGAGTAGGAGACCTAAATTAGATAGACCTAGATCTAATTAAAGTGGTGCATGAACAGAAGTTATTATGGTTAGATCTTCTACTGAGACAACAGAACTGAGAAAGTATCTACCTATAAAAAATGATTTATATGAGAAACTGCTTGCTGGACATGTGAATAAAAAGAAAGGATTTTAGATCATGGATTCAAAAAGATCTCCACGGGTCGTTGCATCCATTTCATAAGCGCTGACAAAGACTTGGACATTTTCAGTACAGTAACATGGTTTTACGATTGGAACGATCTAGCAATGGATAAAGGAAAAAGAGTCTATATCCACTCCAAAAATAAGTTTATGGGTGTTTAAGTCTGGAAGACAAGACAGAAGTCTGTTCATAAATTTAATATTGTCCCATTGGGAGTATAAACATTAACTGGAATAAAACGTCAGCTTGAAATATGGTTCTTGTCACAATGATGTATCTTCCACTGGGGTCTGATTTTATATCTGAGGCTGTATATCATTAATGAATATTTCTACGCCTCTTGCATTCACGTTAAAGTTTGAGTGGAAATTCAGGGTAATCCAAGGTTTTTAAATGAGTTTACTACAAAAATATCTGCTTTTAAGGCTTTAATATGAGTGACCACTCTGCAGCATTTTACTGGACAGTTCAGTCAACGTGGATTTCAGCCAAGCAACCTAACAGGGTAATCTGGCCTGTTTGCTGCGTTATCTGACATATAAACCATAGACTTTGTTCCAATTGGAGCCGAGGTAGATTGTGCTATATCTATTATAACTGCATAAATATACTTAAGTAAAAGATCAAAACCACAACTAATGAATTATATGCACAGCAGATCACATGTGAGCTGCCAATGAAGTTATGACAAATCAAGAAATGACATGACAATTTATTTTTAAAACTTTATTAAAAATCTTTATTTTCAGATAACATTGATTAATGACAACTAATGAAACAGTGATTCTAGTTAACATCCTCAATCACAATGAACTACCAACAAGGTATTCTGACATCTACTGTGGTGTGGGGGCTCAAACGTGTAGTTTTGTAAATAAATGATGTAGTAATTAAAAGTAAAAGTAAAAAATTAAGTTCAATGGGATTATTTGGTGCCCAGTAAACTTGATTTGATGATTTGCAAATTAAAATATGCCTTGACATCTAAGATAAAAATGGGTCAAATTTTGTTTAAAAGTTAAACATTTTACATATAATTGTTGTTTCGATGAGTATGTTTCAATGCAAAGCAGATCCTAAATATATACTGAATATAGTCAATCACATGCTGGTGAAACAACTGTTGTGTGTAACTTCAAATTTCAAAATCTCTCAAATCAAACTTTGTCTAGTTTTAACCTCGACGTCAAGATGTCATCTGACATTAAATCAATGCTTACTGGGTGATGAATGACAATCGTTACCCCTTAATTGTAAATGGGGTAAAATAGCACCATTATTTAAAAAACAATACAAAGAAAATGTGGCAGGAACAGAACCTCAAACATGAAGGATAGGGCTGGCAATTCTTCTTAATGTCAACAAATCATTAAAAGCCTTCTAACTTCTTTACTCTGCCCTGTAGTTTCAGTGCCAAACCCACCGGTTCCTACTGAAGACATTAATTTTAAGAATTGGGTCACAATTGCATAACTTTTTTTGGTTTCTCAGTAAAGTTGGCTCAGTAATTTCTAGAAACTGCTGGGCACTGTGCTTTTTAGGAAACATTACTCAACTGGAGGAATTAGGGCATTTGTTGAGGACTATTTTCAGTGGCGGATTAATCCACATTTTGTGCTCTAGTGAGTATTTCCAGCAGTTGGTGGCGTTTGTGGGATTGAATCACAAGAAATGACGTGTTTTTAATAGTTTCTGGACACAAATGGATGGCTCAGAGTAATACTTATCAGTATTATTTTTGGTTTTCTGTTCAAGGGATTTGTCGACAGTAAGAAGTTAAAAAGTAGAATTTCACCAGACTAGTTATATAAGAGACACGTTGTGATTTTACATCGATTTTACAAAATGTCAGCTCTCAGATTCTCATGAATCAAGCTTTACAGTGTATTAGTTGCCCAATGAAAACAGCAGTTTAATGAGACAATGATCCAAACATCACACACGAGGAGGATTCAGATCCACATCCCCATGACGTGATATGAGTGAGATGTCACTTCAGAGGGTTGGAGGGTATGGGGTGATGTGATGGCTCAGAGAGGAGGGTCAGTTCTTGGTGGTGATGAGGGTTTGGTACAGTGGCTTCACCACAATGTGGAGAAGGAGGGAGCTGTCGATGAGGTATTCAGACGTCCGGCGGTACAGGTCAGCTTCGGCCAAGAAGTCGCCGTTTTCCTCGGTGCTCTGGTGGAAGTTGTAGACGTGTTTCACCACCAGCCTCCCCTGCTGCTGAGCCATCACGAGCACCGTCTTCTGGAAGTTCACCCCAGCAAAATCAGCACTGGACGTGGCTGGTGTGATGATGATGCGAGGGCGCCCGCCGTCCACTCGTGTTGGCTGCATGGCGCCCGTCTCCGTGTATATCGGCCTCATGCTGAGGGGTAACCAACGTGGTGAGAACATGGCGTTCCAAGTCACCCGCTTGCTGGCGTCATGGCCGCTGGGTCCCAGCTGAGTCTGGAAGCTGGTGCTGCGGTCATCTCGAGTTGGATTGTTGATGATCCAGGGTGACCCCCACACTGGTGAGAGGTAGTTCCTGGGCACG
This sequence comes from Scomber scombrus, assembly GCF_963691925.1. Lineage (NCBI taxonomy): Eukaryota > Metazoa > Chordata > Actinopteri > Scombriformes > Scombridae > Scomber > Scomber scombrus. The sequence continues at coordinate 21,497,500 of NC_084990.1, forward strand.
AAGAGGCTGCAGTTCACGTCAAAGTATTTGGCCATGTGCATTGGCGATGCAGAGTGAAACTGGTAGGACATATAGAGGAGGTCACGCACAGACTCCTGATAGCGAGCCAGGACCGAAGACTGGGTCTGCAGGCGGAAAAGCTCCCGTGGTGGCATCATGGCGTAGCGCACAGCTCTCAAAGCATTCTCTGCCGTCAGACTGTCTGGGTTGTTCTGAATAATCCAGGCCTCCAGCGCTGCAAAGAGCTCCATCTCACTCTGCAGGATGAGGTCTGAACGCTGCAGTAGAGACATGAGCAGCTGGCTACTGATGGTCACCCACTCTCCACTCTGAAGCACCGACGACAGGTTCCAGGCCAGATACTGAAGGCAGTTGTCCCTCAGAGTCACGTCCCCAGCAATCAGGGCGTACTGGTACCAACCAGCCACGTGACCCGAGGGGGAGTCCCGGGCCAGATTTTTGGTCATGTACTGGGTGATGCCCTGCTGGAGAACCACCACCTGATACTTAGTGGCCAGCTTGTGTAAAGGAGTGGCCTGGTCCACATTCAGAGAAATCTCTCCACAATACAGATACCTGCAGAGACAGGAAGTAGCGGTTTAATGTTGTAGCTTTTGAAGCACAGCATGCATTTTTTGAACTTAAAATTTAATGATGACACATCTTAGATCACAGTCTTTGGTTTAATAGATTCTTCGAGTCTGGATCACAAATATAAGTAATGTATGAGTCATCCTCTTTTTTGACGTTGTTCAGTCATGCTTCTTTCAACTCATGCAAATATCCAAAATTGGATTTTTTAAAATCTCCTACTGACTTAAGGCTTTATTTTTCCCCCACAGGAACAACAGTAATGCACTTTATGCTGATCAGTGACAGCTCCCACATTTGTTTTTATTTGCTACTGTTTTTCTTTTCCTGTAAAGCACTTTGTAACTTTGTGATAAACAAACAAAGTTACTATGATTAAGCTTATTACATAATGTAACAGTTATTATGTCTGACCCACATAAAACCCACAATTCCCTCAAGTGTGATGTAGAAACTTGAAGCCTGCATTGCACAAACACTGAGAATAGACTTTACAGTGAAGGAGGACACATCTTGTGTCCAGCAGTTAAACTTTTGAGATGAAATGTATTTACATGTTCATAAATTCTTTTTTTAATGAGGGAGAAGGAGGATATGGCATTTTAAGGATTTTAATGTGGTAAACCGTATTAGACACAGAATATTGTTCCAAGCAGAGTATTTTTGTATATCTTAATACTTAGCTTGAGGGGATCTTTAAATAAGGAAATACATTTTGTGAGCTGTAAATTATGCAAAGACATTCCAGTAGAGTCCCTGCATAAAAATATAGACCTGGAAATGTGCATGATATGTGCCCTTTACGTATCTTCAAACCTCCAAATGTCTCCTCACTAAAAGTTGCAGCTGAAAACAAGTGAACAATCAGAGTTCACTGATTGGTCCATTTGTTTTTTAGTCAATGTTGCACTCATTGATTGTGTGGGTCAGATGTAGGGCTGCAGTTGCTGAGTTCATTCCTCTAGTGCAGTGGTCACCAACCGTGCTCCTAGAGAGCTACTGCCCTGCATGTTTTAGTAATCTCCCCACTCTTACACACCTGATTGTAATTATTAACCTGGTATCAAGCCCTTGACAAGCTTCAGCTGCTTGATAAGGTGTTAAATAATTAGGAGCAGGTGTGTTAGAGTGGGGAGATTACTAAAACATGCAGGGCAGTAGCTCTCTAGGAGCAGTCTTGTGATCACTGCTCTAGAGCAGTGTTTTTTAATCCTGGTCCTCAGGCACCCTTGCCCTGCATGTTTTAGATTTTTTCCCCACTTCCAACACACCTGGTTCAAATGAGCTCGAATCAGCTCGTCATCAAGCTCTGCAGAAGTCTGATAACAACCCATTCATTAGACCGATAATCAAACTGAGTACAGCAGAGCCTCAAACTGAGAGGAAAATATGCTCTCCTGTCTCACCTGATGAACTTGTCAAACACAGCAGCACAGTCCGAGCTTTCTTTCAGGACCAGGGTGCTGCTGTTGCGGGTCAGCAGCATCTCCTCAAACACGGAGCTCTGAAGTAAGAGCACCAGCGAGTGAGCCTGGATCACCTTCACCTCATCAGCGCTGGGTGTCTCCACCCTGAGTGTCACGTCACTACCATTTCCCTGAACCAGCAGGGCCTCCAGACGCTGTACCAGGGTCAGGGAGTGGCTGATGGTGTCCCCGTTGGTGCCACCTCCATCTTGGGCCCCTTCTACCTTCAGCGTGCCTGGTGGATGTGAAGTAGGGACAGGTGGAGTTAGAGTAAGGGGAAATAATTAGAAACAGAATACTGAAGCAGGATTAAAAAGTAGCATGTGTTATAGTAATGTGCTGGATATTTATTGGGGCATATAGTGGGGCAGTGTCATCCAAATCCATGTCATTGATTAGTCCAGCTGCACGGGCTGTCTGGATAATGAGGGATTGTGGGTCATGTTTAATTAAAGCTTCGTCTCAGATGAGGCGGTTGTAGCACTCCTCCCCCCCTTCCTCCCTCCCTCCCTCCCTCCTCTTCTGCAGGCTGTGCTGTTACTGTAACAGGCAGTCTCTTGATTCATATTAGCTAAGTTCCTCTTTCTGATTCTTGATGCACTTCCTTTCTGCCCCATGAAAACGGAACAGTGTGAACTCCCTTTAAACCACTAAAGATACAGTCTCTGCTTTAGTCTGTTCACACACACACACACACACACACACACAGATGAGGATGTGTTGTAATAGCAGCAACATCATCTAGTGGCCATTACCAAGAACAACTTCAGTGAAATCAAGTGAAGTGTAGAAACCTTAGAGATTGTAACATCCTGTGTCATATCCTCTGTTTAACCAGAAAAAAAGAGGATGTAAAAGGGTTAGTTCACCAAATTATATATATATATTAAAAAAAACTACTTTTTTGTTTTGTATATTTTCCTTTTAATTTGTATTTGTTCATCTGTTAATTTATCCAATGTTATATTTCATTATCATCCCTCTGGTTAGACTACTTGCTAACAATCATGCAAAACCCTCTGTGAACTTTGGCTAAGTTACAGTTTCCTGTTATAATCTGGGTTTTGTTTCATGTTTGATATCATTGTATGTTTTGTGTTTTGCAGCAAAAAAAAGTACATATTGTATAATTACATCATTTATTCAGATGTGATATTATTCAGTGGCGTCTAACACAGAGTAGGATGGCCAATGCATTTGGAAAATGAAGTTGGTATATTAAAATTAAGTTGGAAAAAAGTGACAATATCTCTTGTTATTCTGATTTTAATGAACAAGTGAGTGTAAACTGTTAACTTTTTCGCATCAAATGATGGATGTGGATAACAATTCACCCAGAAGTATCTTATCTGGGACTGTATGAAACTTATATGGCTGAAAGGGGGGGGGGCCGTAATTTTATGTTTCATTTTGTTTTAAAGGATCTCTAAATCAATATGAATGTTTTCTGGCTAAATCCTCCTCTGAGTATGTTGTAATAAGCATTAGAAGTTTAATTGGAAAACAATTCCAGTATATCGTCTCAAAATTGACATTTTGTTTCTAGCGTAATTAAACCGAGTTAAGGCTGCTGTCCTCTGCATATGGCAAAATGAACATTTATGAACACTGGCACACACAGAAGCTGTAACATCTGTAAAGTTATGTGTGTAAGTGCACTGAAAGCGAAGGCAGACACAAAACATAAATCTAGAGTGACAGAAGCATAAAAGCTTCAGACAAAAGAATAATTTTCATACAGTACCTTATTGTATTTCTTCATTGGGAATAAATCTGCAACGGTTAATCGATTAGACGATTAACAGAAAAAGGAAAACATATTTTTTATAGTCTCTTAATCATTTAAATTTTTTTTTTTTTAATGAAAAAAAATCTTAAATGTAAATATTTTTTTGGTTTCTTTAGTTCTCTGTGATAGCAAACTGAATATATTTGGGGTTTTGACTGCTGGTCGGACATTTGAGGATGTTTTAAATATGTTCTGACATCTTGTAGACCAAACAATTTATCTATGAATTGAGGAGAAAAAAAAAAAGTTTAATCAACAATGAAAGTAATTATTAGTTGTAGCTCTAATTGGCAAGCACAGCCATATGGGTCATATGGGTTTTTACCCGTAATTGTTAGTGAACCATCCCTTAAATGCACAACTGAAAACAGCATTTATATTCATGAAGGGGAATCCATCCATTATTAGTTTGAAAGTTGTCTCAAACGCTCATTAACAACACTGTCTCTGGCATATGCAATCCAGCAATAATTAAGCAAGCAAACTACAATCAGTCAATTCCTGAAGTGACTAATTACAGTTAGACTAGACGACAAATGATCCAACACAACCTCCTTAATGATGCATTCTGATTGAGCTAATGAGCACTAACTCACCTGCAGTAGCTTCCCCCAGGTGAAGACAGAGAACCAAAAGCAGCATCCCAACGTGGGTTCGGTCTTGTTTCACCATCTTTTTTGTCTGGGTTTCTCCGTCTGCCCTGCTGGCTGTGTGGGACGAGGGGGTCTCTGTCTGAATGTGGGACAGGGGTTCCTTCTCACCACATCCGGTATTCAGATACACATAACCACATCGATGGGTGGAATGAGGCCTGGGTTGTTTCCATGACTACCGTTTTGATTTTGACTTTCCTATCCTTGGTTATTAGTGCTCGCTACATGGCATTGATTACTTAGGGAGGCCTCAGGGATCCTTAGACAGCTGTGGACTGGAGTGTTCAGGGTTTGACAGAGTTGAAACACTGTTATTAGATCTAATCTCCATAATCTGCTGTTCAGAAGATGACTTTATCACAGGCTGATTTGGATCCTGAAGCTACTATGATAGGAGATAAGTGAGAAAATGAAGCCGGTAGTTGCATTAAATCTGTTCCACATGCAGTTTAATCAAATGTGTGTCACTGTGTTCAACCAATTCAGCTCATGTGCGTGACACAGCAACATGTGCAATTTATTCACTGCTTCAGGCTATGGCACGCTTCGTTAGGAGACGTGTAAGTTATATGATCAATATATCAAATTCTCTCTTAATGATTTTTTTTTTCACTCATTGTTTTGAAAATATGTATAACTTCTAACTAAAACTTGAGCTCCGTTCAACAACCAAGTCAGTAATAATGACTGCAGCTGATATTCGGGCTGTTTTTAAGCTTTATGATCTGCTTTGTGGTATCATGTCTGTGCTATTGACCTCTGCAGTGTGCACGGATCACGTGTGGTGTCAGAGTCGATGGTGATCCCTGAGGATGAGTTCTTCTATCCCAGTCTGACTCTGGATTGAAAGGAGACCTCTGTGTCTGGCTGAGAGCCAACAGGTCAGTCATTGCCTAGTGGCCTTCATTGTCCTCATGCAAAACATTCAATTCCTCTTTGTATTTCTATTAAGGAGATATGTTAAACAGCTGAGGGATATGTCTGGTGATTTTTTTATATTTTTTTTTCTTATTGTCAAGAAATCGAACCAACAATGACCTGATTTCTTAAAAGTATTGTGTGTGTATCCAAAGCTTGAAATATCTTAAACTTCTTGTTCCTCTGTTCTGCAAAACTATTAAAAACACTGCTGCACTTGGTGACATGCTCCTTCATCCAGAAGAGTTTGGTCACATTAGTTTGTTTAGAAATGGCAACAACAGCGATCATGTTTTGAGTCTCTGGAGAGTAGTTCTGTGTAAGCGCACATGCCAAACAATTATGAAGGTTAGTGTTGAATTCAATCCCCTGCACACCGGTCTTTGTACGGACTCTGGTACAAAGTGGCTCCAACAGCAGCCAAGTTCTTTGTGATGAATGAAAAATGACTCTTTAAACTGAGCAGATCTGAATACCTTAAGTTTATTGAAGTCTTTCTCTCTAGTTAAGTTTATCTTTTTGAACTAATTATCTTAAGTTCAGTTATAGGTGCAGTGTGCAGATTTTAATGGCATCAAGCACAATGGAAATGGAATATAAAATCATAAGTAGGCTCTGTTTTAATTAGTGTATTATCATTGGTAAATAAGAGTCATTTTTGTTTGTTGCTTAGAATGAGCCCTTTATTTCTACATAGACACCACCATGTTTCTACAGTAGCCCAGAACGGACAAACCAAACACTGGCTATAGAGAGGGACCTTTACATTTGTCCCAAGTCTTGCGGTCACTGTGGCAATGGGAGGCATTTAGTCACCACTAGATGACAGCAAATCCTGTACACTGGTCCTTTAACTCACACGTTTAAGGCAGCAAAGAAACTTATGTTTAAATCAGCTTAAGATGTTTTACAGTGTTTACAAAGAACAGAGGTAAATGACATTAAATTCACTCACAGTATCAAAAAATTATATTTCAATGAATTCGGCAGTGGCATCTCTTTCCCTGGTCACTCTGGATAATCTAGGAAGTTTGCTGTCATCTATTTTTAGGGGAACGATTTATATACCTTCTGAAAAAATAGTCCCTTTGATAACCATTTATTTATTGTGCACTCTTTAAAAATTGTGTGTGTCTCAAAACCTGGGAATAAAACCAAAACTACCTGCCTGATAGGATACTGCTAGATGTAAGTGTGATAATGTTTTTTTGTCTTCTAATTTGTACTGTGGTATCATCCATGTTTGTATGTATGTGTGTAACCATCTCAAATCTTTACAACAACTGCTGCAGTCCATAGAGAGAGACAAAAAGGCTGCAGTCGAAGCCACAGTGGGCACCGTTCTAGACACTACTCACTGTATGCACACCTAATGTCCACTAGAGGTCAGGCTAGCTGCATCTCAACAGCTGCTGGGATCCAACTAATGCAAAATACTCAAAGCAGGATGTGAACCTTCACGTTGACTCAGGGTCTTATTACAGACACAAGCCTGTGACAGCGACTATATGCTACTTTACTGCCATTTTCAAAAAGGTAAAAATCATCATTAAGTATGTCAGCCGACTTAATTAAAAGGAGAAGAGGAAAGAGTCAAAGAGCTGGCCGGACACAACAATGGAAAATTAAAGAGCAGTCCATTTTAAAAATGGAAATGTACAATATGTGGACCCATACACTTGCTTTTAAGTGTGTATTCATGTATAAAAAATGAGTCTACTGTAAGTGCTGTTGAAATGTTTTTATCTGTTTATGAATGCATCCACTGTGTGAGTATTTTTTATTTTTATGTTTTGTACTATTTTATATTGTATGCATATGTACTGCATACTGCAATCTAAAGGGTTTACTAAATAAATGAAATTAAGCGTAAAAGTATGTTGTAATTGTGCTCTTTGTGAAATAATGTATTTTTTCTAAAGCAACACAGAAAGTTCCTTCTCTGCAGCTTTCCTTTTTCCCACAAACAAACCTTTCAATGTTTTCCTTTCAAGTTGCAAACAGTGATGACCTTTCTTTTCTGTGGTTACTAAGCCTTCAGGATAAGACATTTAAAATGCATAACTATTTACTTGAGTTAAAGGCAGCACTTTTTGCCAAAAGTATATAACTGTTACTTGAACATCCATTGAAACTGTGCATCTTCATACACTTTATCATGTTTTCTATAGATGATACCTGCATCTTCATTTAAATGTAAACTGATTGTTTGATCTATTTCAGTGAGCATAGATGTTTTACTGAGGACTGAATCTTTCACGCAGTTCCTATTTTACTGAATAATGGAACATTTGTGTCAGATGGAGTCACTGCTTAGGTATGATCTGAACAAATAACACAGACGTGTGATATCAGCCAACCAGATAAACATAAGATATTTCATGGCACTTATTAGTTTATCTTGCAGTTACAATAAAAGCAGGTTGCAAGAGTGTTTTCCACTGCAATACAAAGCCCAATACAAAACATACAAAATACAAAATACATGTACAATAGAAATATAAAGTAATACACAATATATAGACATTTTTTTAAAAGATAGTTATTTAGATACCTGTATTTAAATCATTATTCTCTCTTAAAAAGACATTTTTGTACATAAAAAAAGAACAATAAAGCATCAATTGCATGAATCAAAAATAAAGAAGAACAGATTTTCTGCCAAACAGAGGGCATGAAGTCATGATGAGTGCGTGTCTGAGCAGAGATAAGATGACAATGTTTGTCTGGAGAGCTCCTCATGTTTCAGCCGCTGAGAGTCTTATTGCTTGAAAGCTGCACAGAGCGACAGTTTGGAAAGCTGAGGTTATGGCAGTCGTCCAGACTGATGTGACCTGCCTCAGCATCAGTTTATCTCACTGCAGCAGCTCCATTAGCTCTGCTTTCTTTCTCTTTCTGTTTTTTTTTACTCTGACAGCACTGCAACTGCAGAGGAAGACTTGTTTTTGAGCTGTAGCTGTTTCTGGGAAGAGTGTAATGTAGGCAGATAAAGATGGACTATAAATCTGAATTGCCAATAATCTCTGCAGGCGTGAAATTGGCTCATCGAATTGTTGACCTCGTGCTGCAAATCAATAATTATTTTATTAGAGGTGGGAAGAACATTTACTCAAGTACTAAATATATTGAAGATGCAGCTTGTACAGCAGTATAGACTGGCAAAAATGACCTTTAGTTACATTTACACTGTAGTAATTATGATCCAGGAAGTGACACAGTTCAGATTGTGTCAATATCAGGTGACTTGATAAAATGATTTTGCCTTACTAAGAGGAGGCAGGTTCGATAAAAGAGGACTTTGCTTCAGGAGTCCACTGTTTGCTTCCTGTTTCCAACCATGACTGTTACGTTCCCAAACTGGCCATCTTTAAAAAGTCATATCATTGCAGTTATTACTGTTGCCATGATGATAAAGGTTACATAACTTTAAGAAAGTATAAACGTTTAAAGTGACCATTATAAACCCAAACCACAACCTTGACAGTGTTGTCACACCGTAAAACACCATCATTTGTAAGGGTTTGAGAAAGTATCATATGACAGTCATTACCGCTACTAGATGGCTTGAACATAACTAGAAGTCGTGGCTGGGTTGCTCATTTCACCATCCTGGAACCACATAAAAGAAGAGTCTGGATAGTGATTTCAGACCGGGCAGTGACAGCTTTACCAGACGTCCTTCATTTGCAGACCAGAGCAGATTAAGCTTTTGTTGCTGCACCAGCGGTTTGTCGTGCACATTTAGTCGGCAACGCTTCTTTTTGCCAACTGAAATGACAGTTATCAATGGCAACCACTATAGTTAAATAAAAGATGCCCAATTGTGTTAAAAACTGCCAAATCTGGTACCAATGGCCAGGTCTGGTCATCCCTTGTTGCTAGGCTATGATTTGACAGTCGTATCATATGAATTAAGTGAAAGGTCAGTTCTGTTTTTGAGGGTACAAATTCATAGAAGTACAACAACTGACTTGCAAGAAAATGCACTGTAGTGTATCTGTACTGCATCAGTGATTTGTTCTGGGTTTTCTGAGGTCATTACTGTCCATAAAAGGAAGATTGGATTTCTTATGACTGTGGCGACGCATATCAACCGCTGTATCAGAATCACCAAGCAGAAAACATTAAGCTGAACCCATCATATCCAGCTTGATCTCTATTTATTCCCTCAGCATCCTCTGCATCATCTGCCTCCAATCTAACAGGTCTGATCGATTATGAGTCACGTCCGTGCATGATGATTGGCTGCTGAGGTTCATTATTTGCTTGAGTGAACCCCCCTGACGACCTGTAAGGTTGGAGGTATAAAAAAAATATGTAAAAACACACATACAGTGATCAGCATCTGCAGGGTGAAGGAAACCAGGCAGGGTCAAACCGAGCTCACGTAATCCTTTGGTTTGTAAATGGTTTGTCAACAGACTGAACTGATGGATGAATTAGTTCTTCAAATCTACTCGTTTAATGCTCTGTTTGCTTTGGCGCTTTGCTATCGTCAACAATTTGGAGTCGTGAGCAGGGTTTCCTCTAAGGGTTTAGCTAAATTAAGGACACATTTGTCTTGTCCATAACAACAACGCAACTCCCAGATCCGCCGATCTCAGTGCTTGTAATTGGGTTAGTTTCAACTGCGGTTAAGAATACACACATGAAATTAAGAAGCTGCTGCTGCTGCTGGGTTTTATTATTTGGTCTGATCCCAGCTGGTGTGTGCTGCCGTCTACATCTGCCTCATTGAAGTCTCGGAGGAACTGGTCCCATGAAGACTTGGCCTAAACTTAAAGTCCAGATGGAATGAAAAACGCCTTTTTAAGCTTTTTAAGCTCACATCCTTGGTCATATTGTGCCACCAAGAAATAAAAATAAATAAATGTTCTCGTATTTTATTATCAAAATCCAACTATGTTTTCTTCCTTCTAAGATTCATTATGATGTGTCCACTTATCAATGTTCAAATCAAGTTCCTCCCGGCATTATGTCCCGCCTGTCTAACCCGTTTCATTTGGAAATACATCATGATAGAGAAGTTAGATACTCTTATAATACCTTTTTATTTGGACTTTAACCAAAAACATAGGTTGTAACTGTCAACAAATGTCAATAAGACTTGGAAATTTCTGCTATCACACTTAAAGCAACACTTTAATACTTCTACTACTACCAACAAACTATAGAATGGTGACAAAGTGTCAAAACATATATTTGGTATTTTAGTACTTGTAATTTATTGCCTGACTTATACACTGTTACATAATGTGCAATGAGCTTATACCTGCCATTATCTTGTCTATCAACTGTAGTTCTTACTAGAAAAGTGACTACAAAGTGACCACAAACAGTATATGCGATGTGTGTTGTAAGTACTGAATCTTAGCATGCTAACATGCTAAAGTAAGATGACAAACGTGGTAAACATTACACCTGCTAAATATCAGCCATTCTGAGCATGTTAGCATGCAGACGTTAGCACCCTAAGTACAGCATTACAGATAATCTACAGCTAGTATTACTGTAGAGATTTTATGGAAGTTTCACTGTCTACACATACTCACACACGCTTAAAATGAATATGTAGAATGTTATGGGACAGAGTTAAAAGCTGTTATAATTAATACTGTTCATAATAATAATGCATGAGCTGACATTGTGTAATGTGTTAGTTGTGGCTCGTATTGATTAACCTAATGACTCTGCAGCTGTCCTCGTCTTTGAGGAGCTCTATAGTGAATATCATTGTTTAGCTGTCTGGCTGCAACTTCACTGTTTATATAGCATCATTGTCAGCTGCAGCAGACAACTGAGAGAAAGAGCTCTAAAAAGCCACTGAACACTACCTGCTCAGCACCAAACAGCAAACAGACACAGTTAGCTGCAGACTAATTGGCGAACATAGTGGATCATTTAGCAGCTGAAGAGCCAGATATTTCCCTCAGGAGTTGGCGGAGAGCAAAATCAGAGCTTAAAGAGAGTGGATATTTGAATTACACTTACCAAGTAGACAGACACACAACTCTAAATGAAACATTGTGTTCTTTCATAACTGCTGGATGTGGATTTAAGTTTGCCAAAAAGTTCAACATGTCAACTTAACAGATGATGATATGTCAGTGTTGTGTTCTCTACTTCTGCTGAAAAGTGGTGTTTAAAAACATCTGTTACCGCAGATTTAAGTACAATTAAAAAAACATTTTGGTTTCTCTTTATGAAATTGAACTGGACATTAATAATCAAACTGCAACTTTGACATGTTACCTGTTAGTACAATGCAGTAAAGTATATATAAACCTTGCATTATAAGTGCAACTATAATAATTAGTGCTTAATACATACAGTATACAGTTAGTTTGCAGTATGGAATTTGGAGCCAGCATTAGACTACATACTTGCAGCTTTGAGTGTATTTATTTTGTCATTTTTCCAGTGTGAACGCATTTAAGACTCTAATTCTAGTTAGACGCCTTTGCAATATAGTACTGGAAGAAAGCCTAAGACACATAACCACTTTTTTATTGCCTGCCAGACTTAAAGTGGTTTTCCATCAGTTTTGTCCTGTATTCCTCCCTTCACTTCTCTCTTTTTTGATCCGTTTCCTCCGTCATTCACCTTTTTCCGTCCACAGATCAATCCCTCCCTCTTTCTCTCTTCCTTCCCTCACCCCCTCCCATCACATTTTCACTCCCCTCTGCCTCATTTCTCCCCTTTCCCTCTGCTCACTCGTTGCAGTGATGTGCTGGCCGCTTGGAGTCCACTTCTCCTCCTTCTCCTCCTCCTCCTCCACATCTCCACAGCGGGTGTCCAGCAGCGATGACGGGGACTCTGTAGGAGACACTGGGGGAACGACAGAGCAGAGAACTGGCTGAGACTCAGGTGGAGGGTCGCTGTTAAAACTGGATGTCAAGGTAGGACTAAAGAGATTGAGACTGACCATACAAGGTTAAAACAAAGCCAAAGAAAGCACTTTCCGTTCACTATTTATGCATGTGTGTCTAAACTGTTCCGCTATAAGAGGATGAAATGTTTCTGTTCCGTGTGCAATCAGCACTGTTATACATCATTTACTTCAAGCAATGATGGTGCAAGGTATTATAAAAGTTATTTAGGGAAGCAGGGAGAAAGTCTGGATTGTATCACTTCCAATTGTTTCATAATTGACACTTTGTTGAACTCATTTTTTGTATTAATAGAAGCGTTTCCGTGTTATTTCACCCCCCTGAATCTCCCAAGAAAGAGACATTTGTCATCATATCAGCCTGCATGCACTTCTGGATCCCATCTTCCTAACAACACTGACCACATGTCAGGATTTTGGCATCATGGATGACACTAACAGTAACAGTAAAACTCTTTAAAGTCAAATTCCAGTGTTGCCTGTCGTCCATCGATTATTTTGCTCAAGACTGACCGTTGCGAAACCTCTTCTCCAGGATCCAACATGAAGTCTGAAGAGGCTCTCACTTTCCTCAGAAACAGCAGAATGCACTCTCTTTGCACTGATGTGAAACAGTGATATGTCTGCTGTACAGTAATGCTGGCAGCAGCCTTTATCTGGCAGTGTTGTTGTTTCAGGTGCACAGTGTCTTGATGAATAATTAAAAGGATTCAGAGAGTTCAGCTCAGCTTCCTGGGCACTGAACCCCCTGCAGAGTTGCGTCGTATAGCCTCCAGCTATCTCTCAACCCTGGGAAGACTGTCCAACATCGAGTCTTAATGAGAAACATGCCTCGACTGGCCTCTGATCTTCAGACTGTCCTTTCAGCTGTCCTGCGAAGACGATGTTTTTTTAAGGGGGGATTATTTTGTTTGCTGACACTTTATTGGAGCGGCATTATGTTCTGTTACATCAATATTTTTCATTTAGCTGCAGTGTGTAAGAATACTGCAGCTGTTAATAAAACACCTCTGAAGTGAGAAGAACTTCATTACCACCGCCAGAATGAGCAGCACCCGGGGGACAGAGGAAAGGCAATCTCTGGACGGTTAAGTGTAATGAAGAGCAATCAGAAGAGACGCAGGACTCTCCAGGTTCCATTTGCAGCCTTCGAGATTAAGAGGATGTCGGTTGGTGTAAAAGAAGAGGCTGCAGGGATATTGATTGGTCAGTGTAATTACTGGTCCCTTGTGTCATGTTTTGCTTCCAGCCTCACTATGTTGTTCTCATTCATTACAATCATGTTTCTCACTGTTGGTCCGGAGAGCATGATGAAACACATCAGATGCAAAAATGCTGAAATAATTCACTTGCAGGCCTGCAGATGTCATATTACCTTGTTTCTTGTGTACAAATGCAGTATTGGTGCTAAAGTTCAATTTTAGTTTGTTTGAACTGCTCTTTATTATAATTGATTGATTGATTGATTGATTGATTATTTGTAGAAAAGAAGGAACTTGAAGATGAGGTTTATTGATAATGTATAGACCCAACAGTTGATTGACTAATTGACAAAATAATCGGAAGATGCATCTATAATCAAGATAATATATATTTGCAGCCCCGGTTAGCAGCTTTTATCACAGCTTTTTAAAAATTTCTTAAACCTTTATTTAACCAGGAAGTCTTTTGAGATACATTATCTCTTTTACAAAGTAGACTTGACTAAAATGGCAATGAGAAATAGAGGTCACAAAATAACATAATAACACATAAACACATAATTTACAACAATCACATCCAACACAAAAAAACAGCATGTGAGAATGATGAGAATTCATCATTTAAAACAATGAATTGCTCATCCAAACTGTTGTTGTGTTTGAATGCCAGATGAAGGTTATATTGTACATTTATTTTTCCCAGCCCAAGTTATAATAGGAAAATGCCTGTCTAGTACAGAGTGTAGGGATACTAAAGATGATCTGGTCTGATAGCTGCTGGAGTCGGTATCTCTGTATTTTTAGTGAGGTCCATCCAATAAATGTGATGAGTTCTTATATAAAACTCAAGTAAAACTCAAGTCAAACCTACAAAGAAGTCAATCTGATGCCCACAAATTTAGAATGTCACTATAACCTAATAAAAATATGGACTGAACGAGACGTTTTCTTTTGAGGCAAACACTTCTTAAAACTATCATAAAAACCGTAGCTTGAGTTTCAGTTTCCAAGACATTTGTTTGGAGAGACTGTTCCTAATTCAATTCTGTCTGCAGTTTAAAGATGTGGTCTGCTAAATTTAGTTGGTTGTAACTTTACTACATTACAATATTATGTAATTTTCAACACTTCACAACCTGAGTATGAACAGGTATTGCAGAAAGAAAGAAACAGGTGTGTTCTTCTCGGAGGTCAAACACTATGTAGCGTTGAATGTATATCTGCATGCTCAATGCATGTCCCATAGGAACTAAACTCCTATTAATACTGAATAGGACATCCTATCTCAGCACATGGGATACTCTTACATAACAAAGAGTGAAATATGAGAGTGTTTTTATTGATAAACAAAGCAACTGGCTTGCATTCGAGTGAAACAAAAAAAACAACAAAAAAACCAGCAATGTGGATTCTGCAAACTCTGAGCTCACATTTCTTTCAAAGCATTAAGACGCGTTATTTAATTTATGGCCTGGATTTAAGTCTTGGTGCCAAAATGTTGCAAGCATGTGGTGTGATTAAGACTTCTTATCATAACATGCATCACAGATGAGGCTACAGAAATGAAAAATGCAGTAAATTCAGAGACAGGATGAACACAAGATAGTGATATGTTACACTATTAATACAGTTTGAAGACATTTAGTCAGATTACAACACTCCAGCTTTCTGGCAGGCTTCGCTTTACTCAAAAATTAGATGCAAGTTAATTCTTGGCATCGGAAACAGCAGCTGACAAATCTCACCAAGGTCATGCTGTGCTGGAGCTTTTGATCATATCGCGTAATCTTCAAAAGATGAGTTTTACTAGTTGTCGAGTTATTATAGACGTTTCCAAGATTTAAATCTCTACTTCTAAGCCACAGTGGATGATGAGGATAAGAGGTCCCTTGAAAATGTTGAGAAAATGGAAATTTGAATATCTACAAATCCATTAACATTGAGCAAACTGAATCTGCTGGTGAATTATGATGTGAAATACAGTAAGCTCCCGTAAACATTTCATGTGGGATTAATTTGTCAGATACAAATTTTCTTCTTAGTAGAAAAAACAAACAAACTTCTTCTCAAACATTTTTTTGCATTTAGAATGAAATGTAAAAATGTGACCATGCAATAATGAGTGGAAAAAGTGATTCCTGAAGAAAAGAGCTGGCAAGTTGCTGACTGCTGAAAGCTGTAAAAGTACTGTATAGGAAGGAAGGAAGATAGATAGATAGATAGATAGATAGATAGATAGATAGATAGATAGATAGATAGATAGATAGATAGATAGATAGATAGATAGATAGATAGATAGATAGATAGATAGATAGATAGATAGATAGATAGAAGGGATGAAAGATTGAGATAAAGGGAAAAGGAAAGAAATGGAGGACGGGAAGAAAGGAAACAGAGAAGAAAATAAATGAAGAAAGGAAGGACAAAAAAAGAACAAATGAGGAGAGAAAGAAGAAGAAATGAGGGGAGGAAGAAGGAAAGAAACACCCTCATTGGGGCTGTTATTTTAAATTTCTTCAGCAGTGCAGAAGCTTGTTACCTCTTGGGGGTAAATATCACAGAAGAAACATTTAAAATGAGAAAAATCCGCAGTTGAATATGCTTTATTTTAAAGTGTGAACCACTGAGGCTGAAGACGAGACATTTCAGACCTTTTACCAGGTAACTGAACATGCAAAGGCCTTCAAATACCTTAGAGTGATTGACGACAATCAAGGAGCTGTGAATCAAATGTGGTCGTGTCCGATGACTCCATGCCCAACCTCTGTCACGAGATGTCACGAGATGAACGCAATACGCCACTTCTCCTGACCTCATTTTACTCCTGCATCATTCACTTTAAAAAAAAAGAATCCACATCTGAGGAAAAATACCCACCTCTCCCCTTTCTGCACAACGATATGCTGGATTACATCATCGATCTTGATTGGTTCGATTCATGCACGTCTGCCCAGTTTATAGTGCTGAGGTGATATTTGATGCTCAATTTTATGATCACATTCCTGCTTCAGACCATAAAATGTGCCAGTCAGATGATGCACATGCAGGGGTTTGGCACATAAACAGCATTTACGATGGTGGTAATTAAATATGACCAACTGTTAGGAGTAGAGATTGCCACTCTCACATCATGAGGCCAGTTTCACCGATTGGGTTATTGTGGCTCCATGATGATGTTTACGTTGGTTGAGCACCCACAAATGGTTTGTCACTGAGAGCTTGAGAGATAACACAGTCCAAATATGGCTTCATGGATGAGTTAAGTAAATGAGGAGAGCAGGCAGAGGAGAGACAGACGGTGAAAAACAGGATGGATGGCACCATAGGTGAAAAGGTGCAATGGGGAGACAGGATGATAATGACTCAGAGGAGGGTGGGGTTGACGGGGTCATCGCTGTCAGCCCATCTGTTGTTGTCGACCTGCAGTTTAATTGACTGAGTCCAAACTCTGGGGGTTTTTTTTGTTTGTTTTCGACAGTTTATTTTTGAAAAACAGCTCAGCAAAGCAAACACCATTTACACGACATCACCCCGAGTAAAATGAAAGACGCATCGACGTAAAGTAGGTCATCGTCTGCATATAATCATTTGCTGAAACTTGATGGCAGCATATCAGTCTGACACTATAGAGAGCCGAAGTCACATCGTTACGTCCAGTTAGCCTCTGTTCCACTACCTTCTCTAACTCAACTTTCATTAGTCTTTCTGAAAAAAATGAAGCATGTTCCTAGAGTTTACTTTTCATATTTTCAGGCAGAAATAAAAAAAAAACTACACTTGTCATGAAAATAACCTAAATTAGTTTTTGCATCTTTCTAGTTGAAATTTCTGCCGTGCAAAGACTTGCTCCTCTCTTTCCTGGAATATGACATTCGTTAAAGGCCACTAAAAACTAAAGATTTTTTTTGGGGGCATTTTCGCCTTTTTCTGACACTAGATGGCAGAGAGGCCAACAGGAAACAGGGAGAGAGAGACAGAGAGGGGAATGACTTACAGCAAAGGTCCCCTACTAGAATCAAACCAGGGGCGCTGCCATTATGTAACAATGTAATATGTAACAACTCAGCTACCAGAGCGCTCCATAAAACACTCATCTTTATATAAACAGATGAAGTGAGCCACATGACAAACAATTGGGAAATGTTCTGTTCCAAGGCTGGATTTTTACCTTTTAGCATAGTTACAGATGTCAAAGGGCTCATAATATAAAAAATATATAAAATCACCATTTTGAAGACCTGATGCATCTCAGAGATTTCAGAGAAGTCCTCACTTCATGGAGCTGCAAACATACCCAAATAAATCTTTTTAGTCTGAGTTTCAGTTGAGATATTGGGTGTTTTTTTTTTTGTCCTTCTTGATAAGACTTGTGTGTGAGGGCATTCAAATTTAAAGCTATTTACTTTAAACACAATATTGTCATTTCAAGCCAACATGCTCATGTAAATCAATTTTAGTATTACAGATGTCCTTGTTGAGGTCTTGCAGAACAAACTGTAGCATTGCAACAACTCGCAGTAGTTGTAATTTACGAGCAGTTTTCCTGTTCTCAAAACATTTAAAGATAAGTCTGGCATTGTTGTATATTTTTATTGCTGTTCTCAAATCTCATGAAAACATCAAAACCACTTCAAATTTTCCAACAATGATATCACTCAGCCCAATATTTGTTCCATTACAATGGGTCACAGCTATATAGTTTCATATTTAAAGTAGACTCTCTAATTACCTAAAATAACTGGGCACTGTAGTTGTCAGCAAACATTACTCAAACTGAAGTCATCTGCACATTTTTGGGGACTATTTTAAGCTGAAAATTGATACACACTTGGTGCGTCAGTGAGTATTTCCATTTTCTTGCCTTCTCCTTTCATGAAAGTGAAAGAATATGTCACCCAGTGCAGCAGAGCGGCTCATTGATGTGTTTTAAATAGTCCACAAACTGTCTTCCTTTTGTTTCTTGCTGTCTTATTTAAAACACTGCCTGCGAGGCCTGAAAACATTTATCTGTCTCTGCCTTACTCTCTAGGGGAAGCGCCAAGGTCATGATCGAGTGGCCCAATGTGACAGTGGCCGGCCACCAAGAGCTGGGCCTGAAACCTGAGGAGCTGCAGAGGTCCAAATGTGTCCTGGGCTTCATTCCCGTCATCTACTACAGTATTCTGCTCTGTGTGGGAGTACCAGGTACACTGATGGCACGATATATATCTCACATACCTCTAGTGGTATCTTGGCACGTTTGCTCAAAGCATTAAAAAATACATTTCAAGAACTCAACAATAATGCATGAGTGAAATATATATTTTTGTCATTTAAGGAAACGTTTTACCCTTTAAAGTCAGAGACTACATCATATTTAATTTGTTGCATTTGTGCTGACTCACAGTCAATGTGTAAACTGAGCACTTTTCTCTACACTGATATATATTTATAATAAGAGTGGGAACTGCACAAGACAAAAGAAATCAATAGACAAGTGAGTTAGAGGTGCTGAAATGAACCAGTGA
The DNA here is from genome assembly GCF_963691925.1 of Scomber scombrus. Taxonomy (NCBI): domain Eukaryota; kingdom Metazoa; phylum Chordata; class Actinopteri; order Scombriformes; family Scombridae; genus Scomber; species Scomber scombrus. Next base: position 21,516,515 of record NC_084990.1, read on the forward strand.
GGTAATACACTGATGTAGCACATGACCGGCACTGCAGGCTGGCAATTTACAATAATCTAATCATCTAATAATCGGTTTGTTTGGTTTAAGGCCTATTTATCTATCCTTCGATCATCCTGCCAGAAAACTATCTTTGGATCTCTCTGCATTAAAATTTAATTCCTCAATAATTCAGAGAGAGTGGAAATACCTGTCACAGTGATGGGCAGCAATAACGCCAGCATTGTTCTTATGACTGTGCTTCAGCTACAAGTTGATGGTGGTGATTTGGTATTGATCCAACAGGGATTAAGACAGTGTAGTGCTCAAAACAAGTGGACAGATCATCGGAGCATTCAAATAACGTCCGGGTTGTATCAAGTAATTGGCCTCAAAGGGAAATAAATACAAAGGCCAGAGGTCGAAAGTCAACAGCTGTATGCTTGAAGGGGTCTAGTGATGTTATACAACAAACTGCTGTGGAAATGTCCTGCTGTTGACCAGATGTTTGAAAAAAGAAAAATACTGTAAATAGTACAGAGCGGATACTGTATTCGATGTGCTGCAGGGACATAAATAAGACCAGTGGATTTGTTTCTTTTAACCTGCTACAGCCAAAATGACTTTTTATCAATTGTTTTGAGTATGATTATGCTATATAAATGTAAAACTAAATCAAAACTAGTTTAAGTGCTTTAGTTTGTTATTCAGAATACATAAGGCACTAGCTAAACCCAGTCATTAAGAAGTTACAAACTGTTTGCAAACTAGTCCTGCTAAAGGCAACTCGCCTAGATTGGCAGACTAGCTGTGGGCTATCTGCCATTTTAACTTCTGACATTAAACATAGGAATTGGTGTAATTAAGTTACTGTTAAGGCGCTGTTAAATATTTAAATGTATTAGATGGTAGATTGATTTAGTTAACTTATGATAGATTGTTTACAATATTATAAATAAATGTTGCCATATACTAGAGTTAGCTTAAAGCTCTTCTTCTGCAGTCCTTTGTAGGTCACAGTTAAAACATACAATGTAAAACAGTTTAAAAAAAGAGGACAGGACACATAATACAAAACTGCATATACTCTATGAATTGAAATGAGTGTATTAGTGTATTGTAGAACAATTGATTGTCCAAAGGCAGAATGCAGGATCAGCCCATAAGGAAATAAATGGACGTATTACATAACATTTCAATCTGTTACACAGTTTGTTGGTGTTTGTTTGACTGTTTCTGTGGATACTGCTTTCTTCCTTTTAATGCAGGTCTACATGAAAGGGAAATAAATCATAAGTAGCAGCTAATATGATCTAATTTTCTACTTTGTTCTCTTTGTTCCTGTCAGTAAACATCCTCACAGCAGTGGCCTTGTCCAGACTGGCGTCCCGAACTAAGAGAACTCTGTACTACTACCTTTTAGCCGTGACAGGCTCAGATATTCTCTCCCAGCTCTTCATCATCTTTGTCGGTTTCCTGCTGGAGACGGCGGTTTTTCACCGTGACGTCCCTTTGCTCCTGCTGCACTTTGTCAGTGCTGCCGAGTTTGCCGCGAACCACGCCTCCATCTGGTCCACCGTGCCCCTCACCATTGACCGCTACGTGGCACTGTGCCACCCCCTCCTCCACCGACAGATAAGCTACCCGGCCCGAGCCAGGAAGATCATCGCCACAGTCCTAATGTTATCGCTTGCATCAGGCGTGCCTTTCTTCTGGTGGTCAGACATGTGGCGGAACAGTCACCCACCCACGGCGCTGGACACTGTCCTCATTTGGACGCATGTGACTATAATCTACTTCTTGCCCTGCAGCATCTTCTTAGTGTTGAACTCTTTGATAATCTACACGTTGAGGGTGGGGCAGAGGCAGCAGCGTTGCAAAGAAGAACACGAGGCGAAGTCGACACCACCACGGCGGCTCGGAAAATCCACCGCCATGCTGCTCGCCATCACCTCTGTGTTCTCTGTGCTGTGGGCTCCCAGGACTATCGTGGTCATCTACCACCTGTATGTGTCCTCAGTTCACCGAGACTGGCGTGTCCACCTGGCCTACGACCTGTCCAACATGCTGGCCATGCTCAACACAGCCGTGAACTTCTTCCTGTACTGCTTCGTCAGTAAGCCTTTCCGCAGCGCCGTGCGGGACGTTGTGCTGCTCAGAGGTGGCCCGCTGTATCCTCGTCGTGCTCTGCCACAACGGCAGGCCCCCACCAATGCCTCCATCTCTTCCCTGTACAGTGGGAACAACAAGCGCTCACAGCGGGACTCCACCCCCTTGTCACCTCGCAGGGCCAGGAAGCCCTCGTGACCCCATGCCCCCTCCTCTTAATCTAAAACACCCATCATCCCACGGTCCCTGAGCACTTCTGACCTTGGAGACGCACTCTGTGTTCCAGCTTCGTTCGTGGACAGCAGCCAGTCAGCCCTGGGGCCTCCTCAAAGGGCCTAAAATGAACTCAACCGAGTCACAAGAAGTAGTTTTTGTATTTGAACATGTCACTGGGTGTTGTTTCTCCATGTAAATCAGATAACATGACAGCATATTTATTTTTCTTCAGAGGAATTTGACAATTAATGTCAAAATTAATGTAGTTTTTTGGCATTTTTTTCTTTTCCATACATGGTAGTTATGTGATAGAATATTTTTTTATATTGTTCAAGGGAAAGAAGAGAAGAATAACAGTTTGTTTTATCTTCAGTCCGGTAGTTAGATCTGTGGTTAGTACAAAGGAGAGGAAAAAGTGAGGGAGCTAAACTCATTTTTTGCATGCTGCTAGATGTAATTCATTCATCTTCACAATCCCATTTTCATCATGTTAAGTAGAAGTCAGTTTGCTTCAATCAGTTTAAATGACTCTGATGTGATACTCACTCTGGAAGCACCGCAGAGGGAGTTTTAATTTGAACTGACTGCTATCTCCTGCAGTTGTGTAAGGATGCTGAATGCCCAAAAGACAATCCGCCCCGCTGAGCACAGCCACTCGAGCAAAGAAATCGCACTCTGTCTCTGCAGCGCGCTCCCAGGCACAAAAACCACAGCTGCTAAGGCGAGTGTTTATTTTTCATGAAATGCAACTCGATGGAGCCTTAAATGAAAGCTTGCTGTTTAAGCGGTGGGAGTGAAGACCCTGCTCTTCAAACAGCCTCTCTGCGACATCACCAACATGGCCTCAGCTCTGGCTAAACAAACTACGGATTAGCCTGATGGTCTGCACAAACACGCACAGAAACTCACAAGAAGGTACACTCTCTCATGCATGCATAAACATGTGCGCACACTCACACATCAGCTAGTACATTTCCATTCGCTGCAACAAGAATTTTCATGCGACATCATTGTAATTTGATGAAAAATGAACTGTATAGGTTGTTGTGTACTTGTAGTGAAAAATTAGACGTCTGAACTTAAACTTCTAACTGGTAATTTGCATATATGATTTATTTAACAAGATCTGAATGAGCCACCTGTTGTTGACATGTATTTTTTGTAGCCACCCATCCCCCCACTGTTGTCAATTAGATATTTTAATGCTACACTGTGTTGTGTAATGCAGCTTTACTAAAGTTGCCGAAGTAGATATTGAAGAATGATGTGTTTCTGTAGTCCGATAAGTGGTTTGACATTAATTCTTGAATTTTAAAGCTGCACATCGTTAAAACATAGTCAGCAATTAGTCAAGACTTCAAGGGCTATGTTGGTAAAACAAAAATTATTTTTCTGTTTTCATGTCAAGCTTCGAGTTTAAATGGCTGCTAAATATAATTGTATATGTCAGCCTGGTCTTAACCTAAACATTTGATTCCTTCAAACTCTGACATATTGATCATGTCTGAGTTACCTCTTAATGATGATTAATGATGTTATTTTACTTTTCCACACAGTTGTTAACAGACACTTTTTTTTTTTACAGTAATGAGTCTGTAATTAACAGAAAATTGTAGGAATTGTGAAGGTTTGGGCTAGTTAGTTTTGTTTCAGAAACAGCTCAAATATTAATAACAGCATTGTTTTCAGTCTGCGGAGAGTAGTTCTGTGTAAGGCAGATGCCACTGAGCGTGTGGGAGTGTTGTTTGTTCACAGAGTATTACTAGCTTCCTGGGATAAATATCACAACCTCTTGACTTTGTGCTTAAGTTGTTTACAATTTAGTGCAAAGTAAAAGGTTTTGATATTTAGCTCAAGAAGCCAGAAAAGCACTTAAAACTCTTCACAATGAAGGAACATGCTTGTGGACAGCAATGGAGGTTTACCTCACAGATAAATAATACTTGTTTGTAGATCAGTTAATTGTTGGTTAAGATGTGCACATGAGATTTGTGGACAATAAGAAAAATACAGCAAATCACCAGCGTTATCTTTCAAATCTGAGAGAGGTAGCTTGCATGGACAACCCAGAGCTTTTTAGCCTATTTTAACTCATCATTTTAGGGCATTTTTACTGCATAGTTTATTCACAGTTTGGCATTTCCTGCAGCAGCAGACAACTGCTTTCAGCAAACAAGCTCTGATAAATCCACCATTAGCTACCCAGCACCAAACAACAGACACGTTTGCCAACGTCCAAAAAGAAAAACACCTTAAAACCCAATTATTTTTTCTCAGGAGTTGATGGAGACCAAACCAGAGCTAAAAGGAGAGTGAATATTGGATTTTTCTATTAATGTTAGCCATAACATCTTGGCTGTTTGTCCATTAGTTTGTTTTTTGTTATTAGTTTTTCCTCTTAGAAGCTAAAAAAAAAGACAAAAATGCAGCTTTAATGTTTTTAAGAAAAGAATCCTTAGGACTTAAAAGCTTTCCGACTCATACAGTTGACGAAATCTCCCTATATCATCATCACAACAACTCAACAATGCAGTCTTAAGTGCAGTATATATATACATCTACCCCTCAAAGTGTAGATACTTCCTCCATTTACTCTATTGACCACCCATTCTGGTTTAAAGTTTCCAGTGCGAGCCACCTGCCTGCTCTCGTCCCTCTACAGTCCTCATTATGTTTACTGTAACAGTAAGAGACACAGTGTGAGCTCCCCTGTGTGTCCCCGTGTCGATCTGCTCATGTCGCCCCTTGGTCATCACACACTGAGTTCTGAGAGTTCGTAAGCAGATGTAGATACGAGCCGCTTCTTTGAAGATATCGCCTGCTGTCTAACAAGATCAGAGGGGGGTCTGTGAGAAAGCGTATAGTGACAGCGACCTTACCCTGTTGAGGGCGGCAGGAGTCACGGAGATGACTGAATAAACATTTAAGACAATATTACAGTGTGAAGATGTGAGAGCAGGCTTTCATTCAACTTTAATGGAACTACAGCGCTACTTCTGATGGTCCTCATTATGGAGGGGAGGGGTGAGGACATTATAGAGCAGGAAACCCCCAGTAGTTACACGTCCCCTGTATACCTGCCACCTGTTCTTTGTGCCTGTTCAAACACCTGGTTATGTCCCCAACTCTGCTCCTATTCAGCACTGCCTGCTGCTCAGCAGGTGTCACAAGGCTTTAGATGAAAAGACAAAGCACCACGGAGAGTGACAAGTGTATTATATCAGATGCAGGAAGCTCACACTGACAGGAAGTTCACTCAGTCTGTTTAAAAACAGCCTGGAATTTGCCCTCTCTTGGCAAACGACTAAGTGGTGTGATATTTTTGTACCTTTGCCTCAGAAACTGGACAGACACTGTACATATTAATCATCTTATACATGTTTTAATGGGCCTTTTCTGCACAGTTTAAGTGTCCGACTTCTATACCCAAACTGTTACATCTCAATGGCCCAGTCAACTAAAGAAAAGAAAGGGACCTGCACATGGCTGGAAAGATGTAGAAAATATGTCTTTCTGTTTTGTAGCAAGGTTCTGTTTTATTTCCATCGCAGCACAATCTAAGTCAAGGATACAGTCATAGTTAAAACCGGTAAAATACCGTTCCAGTAATATCAAATCAAGCTTACTGCAGTTTATAAGCTATGTTGGAAATCAGGCTGAACAACGGCTCAAATTGCAGCCAACTAAAGTTTCTGACCTGCCTAAATTCCATCTGATTGTCCGACAGCCAGCTCCTCAAGCTTTTGAAGAATTAATCAAGCCTTGTGACCCCCCTTAAAAACTGAACATCAACAACAAATGTAGCAAAACATCAGCTCGACTCCAAATTTAGACAATCTCTGGGTTAAAATCAGGCTTAATCTGTACAGCGTCTGCCTGGTTTTAGGGTTTCGTAAGCATCTGATTTCAACATTGGAGACAGTGGTCTGCACCCTGTCTCAAGTCAAACTTGTTTTCTTTGGTCAGATAGTAAAAAAAAACTCCTTTGCCGTTAGTTAAATGTAAAGTCAGAAAGTATTTAGTTTCATTGCTCAAGTGAGTTTGATGGAATGTGATGAACTTTTTAAAAGGCATGTCCTCCCGCATGTTGGCCTGTTGTTGTTGAAGTGGCTTCGTGTGCATTGTTTACATTATTTCTCAACTTTCTTTGGCACAAGTTTAATATTGTCATGCAGAATGATCCCTGTCTGTAAGCACTGAGAAGAGTTTTATAAAGAGCGGAAATAAATGTTTAACACAGGATTTGTACTGTTTCTTTTACACCGTGTCAGCACAGAGAACCACACACACAGAGATAATGTATCAAATACGTGTATTACAGTATATATTATGGAAAAAAGCACCTCCAAATGTACTCAAATATATTTTCAGATTCATATTACAAATTGTTTCTGCTCTTCAGTTGACTTTATCTGCCTGGTGCGGATGTATAATTTCATATAATTAGAGGTAGAATAAGGTCTGCATCTTCCAAATATATTTCTAAAGCATAAGATAGCTAAAACTCATATATTTAATATAAAAGTTACAGACTATTTATTTATTCATAACCTCTATCAGTTACACAGTAGATAATGGGAAGGTTAGACAGTAATGAATTTGTCCTTGCAGAGTTACAGACTGAGGGATGCTCCATTACAGATTGCTCCTCTCTAATGTCTCTCTGGGGTTTTTGTACAAGGAAACAGTGAATCGTTCAATACAAAAGCGGCCATAAAGACCTCCACACAGGACATAATTTGGAATGAGCTCAGGAATGAGACTTGCAGGTTGAGGTCAGACTCGGACAAGTAACGACAGACGATCCTATCTATATCTAGAAACACACATTTCAGACTTAATGGCTAATCTGAAGGCCAAAAGGAGCCAGATGGATGGAGAGAAATGCAACCTGTTGGGTTCACAGGCCAGGTGGAGAGCTTAATTACAGAGAATGGAGAGGTAAAAGCATCAGTGAGAGCCAGATGGAGGAGCTGCATAGAGAGAATGAGAGTGCCTGTAAAGAGCAGACGGTGACCGCACTAAAGGAAATGAAGCAGGAAAAATCAGCTCTTGAGCAACAAGTGTGAATGAGAGTGAAGCTGAAAGCTCATTTAAGGGTAATAGCAGACTCAGATCCCACTAGCTTCCTCCATCCCAGACTCTGCTGGACCGCAGATTGAAGGAGGAGCAGCAGGTGCTCCGTATAATGTGGGAACTGTTGGGAAATCATTTCGGGTGACCACCTCAGGAAGCTGGATTAGAGAATACCAAGAGTGTGCCAAGCTAATTAGGCTACATAACTGGTGCAATATTTCACCAGCTGTTGGTCCGGACTGGTTTTCCATACCAATAGTATTTTGTTTTATTGATAGGTAAACACAATTTTAACAGGAGGGCAACATATCAAAGAGGTGTACAGACTACACACAACACTGGACCTCTTGTAGACCACTCACTATACATTCTTTACCATCATATCAGGCTTTTTGTTACCCTCTTTTACTGTTTTAACTCAAACTGTGAACACATGATCTAACCCTAACAAGTAGTGGTTTTCACGCCTCAGCCTAACCATTTCAATCCAAACCATGGGAAGGATTGATGTATCACCTGCAAGCAAAAAATATTTGAATTTAATCACCTGACCTTGCACAATCAATACTAATGTGCATGCATATTAATCATTATTGACATGTATGAATCCATACCAGTATCCACCTACTAACGCTTGAATGAGTAGGTGTGCCTGATGGTCTAAACTGATACACACATACATACATTTGAATTAACTTATATGATATAAAAGTCACACAACTTATTGAATATCATATATCTTCTATTGTGATTCATATCTTATTAAATGATAAATTACATTAAGCTAACATTTCAAAAATGGATTACAAGAATTTATGATTTAAATTCTTCATATACAGAATAACATTTGTCCTCTGCTGCCACCCTCATGTGGTTTATGCTCCCTGACCTGCTGCTGGATTTAACATATCACCACCAGAGGTCACTAGATACCACTTATATTCCATTCAAGTGATTAAATGTTCAATTATTCTTTGATAAAGTCAGCTCATTTTGAAGAAAAGTGCACAACTAATACATAACATCAATTTAAACTAGTCGCCACACATTTGACGTTGGGATTGTAAAGTAGGAGAACATGGTTTGGTGGAGGAGCAGTTTTAAGAGAGTTTGTGTGAAAAATACAGCATGAAGGTGTGTGTTTGTGTGTGTGTTTGTGTGTACATGTTTTGTAGTGTTGTGAGGACATTTCTGTGTGGTGGGGACATGTTGGTCGGTCCTCACAACCTCAAAGAACAATTTGGGTTCAGTTTGGAGTAGGGGGCGAGGGAATGCAGGGTCCTCACAAGGATATAAAGACAAACTTGTGTGTGAGTGAGTCGTAGAGAGAGAGAGAGAGAGAGAGAGAGAGAGAGAGAGAGAGAGAGATTGTCACAGCAGTCACATCGTTTGGGGAAACCTCGTAAAGCGTCTGTAAAGTTTTATTTTCTGGCGAGCTGAGCTGATTTCAGTCTGATTTTGATTTTGATTTTCTATCAAACTTTTTTTAAGACTATAAAGGATTTTTTTTTTTAAATCCTCAACTCTTCCGTCACCGCCGTTTGGAGCAGGTGAAGACGCGTTTCAGAGATCAACAACCAGCAGAGGTGAAGTCTGCATCTGACAACATCCAGGTACTTTAACGCTTCAGATTTTACCTCAGTGTATTCACAGTAAACCTAACCATGTTTTAAAGCGTTTTATATGAGATATGCTCTAATATGCGTTCAGAGATAACAATTATTATAATGCAATATATTAGTGATGAAGGGTTTTATTCAAAATATACCAAACTTTGTGCTGTTTTTGTATATTTTTAAAGGTGCAGTATTTTCTTCGAGGTATTTAATACTTTGTGACTTTGGTAGACCTATGCAGGTTAAAATGTGCATGTTTAATGGTGATGTAGCCTATAATTTTTAAGCTACCTGAACACACCCTGAAGTAAACTGTATGTATTTTTAAAAGGTAACAATAATAGATAACAGACAATATACAGATTTGATGCTATTATTATTTTCTTATGCCTTTGGGTGATATATAAGTTATATAAGATGTAGTTGTTGTAGTTGTTGTCTGCATAAAATACTTAATTTTGATGTGAGAATTGATCTTTTTTTAAAATGATCTCATAGGCTAATGTGCACATAATAATGAGGAATAAATAAAGTTATATTTTTTGCTCCTACCTTTTGTGCAATATGCACAAGTAACTGGCCGTAAGTTTACATGCAAATAAACTCAGGAAAATTAGTGAGTCTTGAAAACATATTATGACACAGAGTGATATAGAAATAAAGCAGGATCCACCTTAAAGTTCTAATCATATCAGCTTATATTATTACTTTTATGGTGCATATTACAAAAAACATTTTTATGAAATAAGCACAAATACAGTAAGACCATCCAGTTGCAGCAGTCGTTCACTCGTTCAAACGTAGCCTTGTTGTCAATGGTTACTAAGTGGAGATTTATGCATCACTAAATAAAACCAGATGACCATTGTTCTGTTTTCTGAATATCATTAGTAAGTTACAACACAATTTGCAGCTTACAGACTTGTACCTGCATGTTCATAGTCCTGAAAGACTGTTTAATAGATACATTGAAAAGATTATGAGTGAGTCTCTTTTTTTGGCTTTGTTTCGTTCACCCAAGGTAGTTGGGACACAGACAAGGAATGTCTCAAATGTAGAATAATTTAGAACCAGTTTTGTTGTTATTTTATTGATTTGTTTGGATCTTAGTGGAGTTTCTACCTTGAGCATTCAGAAATTGCAATCATACTTTAAAACAGTTGATCCTTGAGCTCTCCATGGTGAAGGTGAAAATTATCTTGAGTCTAATAGTGTGGCCCCTGCAGTACAGACACATTTACTCAAATACAGTGTTTTATTTCCATTTCCATTTGATGCTACTTTATACGTCCACTCCACTACATTTCAGAGGGAAATATTGTACTTTCTACTCCACTACATTTATTTGACAGCTTTAGCTACTTTTCAGATGAAGATTTGACACAATGGATAATATAACAAGCGTTTAAAATACAACACATTGTTAAAGATGAAACCAGTGGTTTTCAACCTTTTATGCTCATCTTACAAAGAGTAGTGTGTAGTCGGGCTCAGATTTCAGATGTCTATGAGTTGTTAACAACTCCACCAAATAGTGTTTTTTCCTTCTAAACTTCTCACATGGTTTCATTTCAATAAATGTTCAAATGATCCAATATTTCAGCAAAGATCAAAGATGAGAGAAAAAGTCCAAAAACTGAAAACAGATTTGTGTATCAGAACTTCGTTTTTTCTTCTTTCCTCTCCCATTAATCATCTCACCACCCCTCACATTTATCTGCTGACCCTTTGGAGGGGCCCCACCCCTAGGTTGGGAACCATTGGACTAAACTAGCTAACTGTATATAAAGTAGTGTAAACTAGCTCCACCTCCAGCAGCTACAACAGTAACATGCTGCTCTAACACTGATGCTTCACTATTAATAATCTAATGATGTCATATATAATAATATATCAGTCAGAGGGACCAAACCACTACTTTTACTGTAATACTGCATACTACATCACTCATAATACTGCAGTACTTTTACTGTAATACTGCATACTACATCACTCATAATACTGCAGTACTTTTACTGTAATACTGCATACTACATCTCTCATAATACTGCAGTACTTTTACTATAATACTGCATACTACATCACTCATAATACTGCAGTACTTTTACTATAATACTGCATACTACATCACTCATAATACTGCAGTACTTTTACTGTAATACTGCATACTACATCACTCATAATACTGCAGTACTTTTACTGTAATACTGCATACTACATCACTCATAATACTTTTACTTATGTAGGAATTTACATTGCTGAATAATGAGTATCACCACACTCTTTTGTTTCTCAATGAGAAAAGTCTGAAATCCCAACAAGAATGCTTTAGCTCCTTCATGAATATATGTATGTGTGACCAGGGGTTTAAAATGAAAATCGTCTTAAACTAATTTAAAGGTTTAAATAAAGGACAAAACAAATACATGTACTAGAGAAAGACACAGAAAAGGTTGATTTCTTTGTTTCGGAAAGATCCTTGTTATGATTGCGTCATAGAAGTCAAGAAGACAAGAACATCTGCCACCACATGCCTATTGATTTGTCTCTGAGACGGTCCTCAGCTCAGAGTAATTGGATCTGACGGGGACAAAGAAAAAGAGCCAGACATAGCAGAAAGTCAAGACTGGGATTGTGGAGATGTTTATTCAGAAAGACGGAAGCACTCTGGTTTAAATAGAGAACATTTTATTTGACTATTTGCAGTTGGAGCAGCATGCCCTTTCAACTCATTGATTCAGGGGTAATGCCAATGTACAGAAACAATATGTACAGATCCAATTAATGATTAACATCATCGTTGGGAAAAAGTCCACAGTTTGACATTCCCCTGATACTTTTGGTGAGTGCTGAGTTCCTGGTTTCAGCTTTTCCAGCTCTGAATAACAGTTAAGTCTGTTAATACGTGTATACTGGGTAAACACCATGATAAAGGTTTTGTTTTGAATGTTGCCGTGTGTAAACTGACTCATGCAAGTGTCATATTTGCTGGATTGGGTGTGGACAAAAGTTTCCTAATCTTGAATGACGTATTTAGAGTTTATATTAGATATATCCACATCAGACCTTTTTCAGACTCTCCCTGTGTGTCCATCTGAACAGGTGCTGTCAGGATCCTTGAGAAACACACGAGAGGTTCCTCCATATTGAAGTCCCTTTCTGGTCTTTCCCAGTAGCCATGGCTGCCAATTTCACCCCTAAGGGTTGCGGCCCTGATGTGGACTCCCTCTATTACAACCTGTGTGATCTCAGTGCCGTGTGGGGCATTGTGTTGGAGGCCTTCGCAGCAGCTGGCGTCGTCTTCTCCTTCGTCCTGTTCATCTCGCTGCTGGCCAACTTAGCCTTCACACAAGACAAGAACCGCAAGAGCTCAGTAGGTCTCCAAGCCTGCTTCCTGATCTGCAATGCCGGTCTCTTCTGCCTCACCTTTGCCTTCATTGTGGGGAAGGACTTTTCCACCTGCACCTCACGGAGGTTCCTCTTCGGAGTGCTGTTTGGCGGGTGCTTCGCCTGCCTTTTGATGGAATGCGTGAGGCTAAACATCCTCGCCAGGCACAACAGCGGGCCCCAGGGATGTGTCTTATGTCTGGGGGCGGTGGCGCTGTGGCTGGTGGAAGTGGTCATCAACACAGAGTGGCTGATCATCACAGTGGTGCGCCACCCGCTCAACATCACAGACGATTTTGGCGGAGAAACATCTATACCTTGCAACATCGCCAACGAGGACTTTGTCATGGCGTTAATCTACGTGATGACCCTGATTCTGGCTGTAGTGGTGGCAAGTCTGACCATCATGGGGGGCAAACACAAGCAGTGGAAGATTGAAGGCATAGGCATCCTTCTGAGCAGCCTGTGCTCTGTGTTTATTTGGGTGGCGTGGATCGTCATGTACGTCTACGGGAATGAAAAGAAAGGGGGCCCAACATGGGATGATCCCACCTTGGCCATCGCCTTGGTGGCAAACGCCTGGGTGTTCCTGATCCTCTACACCATTCCCCATATCTGCTGTTTCGGCGGTGACGATGAAAGCCAGGAAAACTTCGGGGAAGACTTGTACCCAAGCCAAGGAGTCGGATACGAGACGATATTGAAGGAACAGAGCTCCCAGAATATGTTCATGGAAAACAAGGCTTTCTCTATGGATGAGCCCAACCAAGGTATGTAGCCCCCTCCCTTTTAGAAATCCTTGAGTTCAAATGTCTAAACAGTCAAAAACCATTATTTCACCTATATAGCAAGTTTAAAACTGAATTGTTTTGCTTGTCAGTTTCAGTTTTGAAGGAATATTCTACCAAAAGTCTGTTTTTCAAGTGTTGAACTACTCCCACATATGCTCAAACAGTCTATAGCTTCACAGAGGATGGCAGTTGTAGTCAGAAGTCCCACAATAGAGATGTTATATTTCCTAAATGTTGGTCCAAAATCAAGGAAAATCTATCCAAACTTGATGTTGCATAAACATATGAGTTTAAACTTTAGTTCACAAAAAAACACACAAACACATTTTCTCCTGTAGTGTTTATGAAGCATGACATAATCAGGGCTGATAGAGAGTCAACTCAGATCCATTCAGGTATCAGATATACTGACGGACAGGCCATCACAGTCACATACCACCACCCAGTTAGACTGTTGACTATAATTTGGACTCAGCTTCAAAGCATCAGATGAAACTTTTCAAACTACTACCATATGGCGTTGATATATATATTCATAATACTCCAAACCTTCTTATTTGTGGGTGATTCTGGGATTCATTGTAACTGGTGTGAATGTGAGGTGGCAGCTTTCAGATGATCTACAACTATGTGAGAACCACATCAAGCCTACATGGGTGTTGTCCTCATTTGCAAGTAGGGTGGAGTATTCCTGTGATATAAAGCTTATTACTTGGATATTTATGTCTGTCACCTCGTTAAACATACACGTGGATATTTATTACGTCATTACACTAAATATAGAACTCATATAATGCCATACAAAGCAGCAGTTTTACTGACCTCTGCAGTCTGAAGTTTATCTGTTTACAGTCTTTTTAGTGCCAAAGTTCCTCTTTTTGTTACTGTTCTTCCACCACAGCTCAACAGGGAAACACAAAGAGGGGATTTGATGCTAAAAAGACTGTAAATGAGCCATATAAGCTTCACATCTACTTTTAAATGACTGTGTGGATAGACTTGTGGATTTTGGCCCCCGTTACTTTCCTTGAAAGCATATTTGAAGTGGATCTTTTAACAGCTGGGAGGAACAAATGGGAGGAATGATAACAGCAGGGAACTGTTGTTTTAAGACAGGCGTGGGACAAATTATGAACCTGAATTATTTAATAATTGGGCAGACTAACTGTTAGATAGATGTCCAATTCTTCATTTTCTCAGGCATGACCTTAGCGTTATGCAAAGCTCCACATTTTCATATTGAAGGTTTGAACTCCTACTGTTGTGTGTAGATTAAATGTTAGTCTGGTAGACATATTTTTGTAAAGGTTCAGTGTGTTTGTGAGGTTATTGAGGGATGTTCAAGCTCACAGACACTTCACTCAAATTGGAAGTTCGTTAATATGTCCGTAGGAGGGTTTACATCATTTTGTGATTCAAGTTGTACATGCCGACCATTGTCATCTTTATAGGCTATTTGTATTATAATCTAAACTTGGCTACAATGAAATACACAGAACGGCTTTGAACAGATCAGTGATGAGGTTGGACAAAGTTTCAAGTCAACAAAAAGACCAAATACCCTGAAAAAGCTTGTTTTTCATCAGTGTGATGAGCCAACAGAATTTAATATGCTGCTGTTTAAGTTCTGAGCCAAATGGGATCTTATCATATGTCGCAGGAACAGAGTCAGACAGAACAGGACAGTAAGTCCTACAGCCTCAAAGATACCCGCTCAGCATCAGGACTCCTTGTGGAGTCAGTAGATTCTTATAGATGTTGACAAGGAGGATGGTGCTGTGTGGTTTTTCTTTAGTTTGTCAGCTTGTGTCACTGTGTTGAGATGTAAAGTACTATTTTAAAGTGTTTTTCCACCAAGTTGTCTCCAGTACACCACACTTTATATGCACTTTTATTTTAGACAGCTCAGTCCATTTCACAATCATTGCTTGCTCATGAGGTCAGTGCTTGCTCATGTGGCAATGTTGGGTCTCTTTAAATTAAATTAAAGAGTACAGTCTAGACCTACTCTATGTGTAAAGCGCCTTGAGATGACTTTGTTGTGATTTGGCGCTATATAAATAAAGGTTGATCGATTGATTGATTGATTGATTTATTGAAAATACTGAGACCTGGGTTAAGCAACGTTTGACTTTCTTTATCATTAACTCCTTTGTTAACTCCCCCGATAGATTTCCTTGCATTGTGAGCAATGACTAAAAAGTCAATAATAGCCGTCAGAGCCTTGACTGGAAAATTCAGTCAGCCTTCACATTTGCATTCCCAACCTTGCAGTGAGGAATTCAGTGGGAATGTAGCCTCTGAATCATTCCTGTTAATGAGTTTCTAGTATCGTAACTGCATCCCTAACTACTGTATGACATGCAAACACTGCCACTTTGCCTCCGATTCCCACCAGAAATGTCGCACCTTGTGTTTGCATCGTCTCCATGGTGAGTGAGGTGTGGCAACAGTTTCATCCAGGAGAATATATTTGATGTCTGGAGCCACAAAGTGTGATGAATTCATCTTTCTTCTATCTGTGCTGGGTGTTTCTACAGGGTGTATCACTAAAGGCACAAACAAGATAGAGGAATGATAGCGCCTGGTTGTCTTGTTCTGGTGATTCACTGCTGTGTGTCTTCAGTGATTGTAATATAAAGATTTAAGAGATAGTTGCTGGGGAACGATAGCACTTTAGAGGCCTAGAGATATCACACACAGGGCTTGTTGGGAGAAAAAATGACAGTGCTGGAAGATGTATTCAGATCATTTACTTAAGTTAAAGTACCAATTCAGCAATGTGAAAATACTCCAACAACAGCAAAAGTACATAAGTATTGAGAGCTTGATGCAGTTAACGTATAACAGTAAAAGTAGTGGTTTGGTCCCTCTGACTGATATATTATTATATATGACATCATTAGATTATTAATAGTGAAGCATCAGTGTTAGAGCAGCATGTTACTGTAGTACCTGCTGGAGGTGGAGCTAGTTTACACTACTTTATATACAGTTAGCTAGTATAGTCCAGTGGTTCCCAAACTAGGGGTGGGGCCCCTCCAAAGGGTCAGCAGATAAATTTGAGGGGTCGTGAGATGATTAATGGGAGAGGAAAGAAGAAAAAACTAAGTTCTGATACACAATTATCAGTCAGACATAATATTTTCTATTTTTGGTGAAATATTGGATCATTTGAACATTAATTGAAATTAAGCCATGTTAGAAGTTTAGAGGGAAAATCACAACCACTGGTTTCATCTTTGACAATGTGTTATATTTTAAAAGCTTGTTATATTATCCATTGTGTCAAATCCTCATCTGAAAAGTAGTTAAAGCTGTCAAATAAATGTAGTCTTGGAGGACAGTACTTGAGTAAATGTCACTTTCCACCGCTACAAAATAATAAAATGTGTTGTCTCTGTCTGTCCATTACAGCACCCAAACCCGTGTCTCCATACAGCGGCTACACCGGTCAGCTGCGTAGTTCAGTGTACCAGCCTACTGAGCTGGCTCTCATCACCAAGGCAATGGGAAATGTGAGTATACCTAAGTGGTTTGTTTACAGACACATATTTGAATATGGCTTTTGGAGTGTAGAAGTGGATAAACAGCTCTTTCCATCATGTGATAAGCAAATTATTATTGAAATGAGCGACCTTTGGCAGTAACAGTGAACAGACTCGAACGTCACATAGTATTTTGAAGCAGAGCTTACAGCTAAAATAAATGAGACACAAACAAGTGTGTGAATGGGGTTTGAGGACATTGTGCCAATTTGACTGAAGG
This sequence comes from Scomber scombrus, assembly GCF_963691925.1. Classification (NCBI taxonomy): domain Eukaryota; kingdom Metazoa; phylum Chordata; class Actinopteri; order Scombriformes; family Scombridae; genus Scomber; species Scomber scombrus. The sequence continues at coordinate 21,533,457 of NC_084990.1, forward strand.
TGACTTATCTCAGACATATTCATAATACAAACGTGCAGATGTTTACCTATAACAGCCCCCGCCAACAACTCAGCTTATTACTACAGAACTGTATCTGATATCAAGAGGCGAGTTCAGATAAGCTAAAAAATTGAGGAAGCATTGAGGACCAAATTAAAAATGCCGTACAGTACACAAATATTAATAAAAAGGTGTATTGTTTTGGTCATGACTGTATTAATTGTTTTGACATATTTCACATATCTAATGGTAAATTATGGTTTTACTTATAAGATTTAATTTTCTTTTAATAGTTGTAGTTTCCAAATATCACACAAAAGGTGCATATGCCCATAAATATTCATGCTCACTTCATCAATTTAATGTTGAAATCTTGGTGATGGTGAGTGATGGAGTATATCGGACAACTGACTACAAAATCCTATAAAGTCGTATTTGGGCAAATATTATAATTAATACAATTTCTGGCCATTGCTAAGCTTGTCAAATTGATAAAATGAACTGATCAAATCTGCCAGCAACAGTTGTCAATATTTCAGTCGACAAAATCAACAGTCATCGGCCAAAAATGTTTTATAAGTTCTGTGTGAAATGAAAGAAAACCCATTGTTTTAACATTCATCACAAATTATTGTAACCCAATTTAATGCTGATCCAGTGCACTGTGGGTGAGAACAGGCAATTCTGGGGGATCAAGTTAAAAAATGCTTCATCCTTTAGGAGTCGACTACAACAATGCTAAAACCATAAAGTTGAATTGTACCATGAAAAAGTCATCGCAGAGCTTTAAGCCTTACATACTGTTCATATTCTGACTCAATTAGTCTCCACACCAATTCACCTTAACAAATATTTGATTCATCTTTAATTAAGCTGTCAGAGAGCAAACCGAGTGTTTATCTATGGAAAAAGACATTCACAAATATTTTACAATCACTTTTTTATGGTCCAGGATAACATTTTATGGAATATGATGACTACAACATGTTTGAATGCTGATTTTTAAAAACTTTTTTGATAAATACAAGTCAAATGTGGACATTTGCATATACACAAATGTGTATCAGCTGCACAAAGATAAAACTATGATGCATTTATTTGTATATTCGGGGTCACATTAGGAAGAGCCCTCTAAAAGAAATGTGTATAGGGTGTGTTTTACAGTTCTCAAATGTAAAAATGGACAGTATGTAAGGTTTAAAAAGTGATTCAAACAGGTAAAGTAGCTTAGTTAGTGTGGGGAGATTTCTCCAAACAGTAGGTCGGTACAGATCCTTTCCCCCTCACACATTTCTTGGATGTTTTTGTCACGGACCATGTTGTGACTTCACGCAGCCCCTGCCGGACACTCCCTATGAATCGATCATTCCCAGAGCTTCCACCAACTCTGCAGCCGGCAGCGGGAGCAGCACCCTGTCGCAACACACCGAGATCGGCAACACTCCTTACACACAGACAAACGGAAATAGCGTAGGTCGTACCTGAAACCCCCCCTCCTCCCCCGACGCATCTCCGTCTTCACTCCTTACTTCTCCTGATCCATTTTTCTTACCTGCAGATGCTTTTCTATACTCTCACCTCAGTGCATGTCGACCTCTTAGCTCCTGCTGTAGCCATAGCAACTCCTTCTACAGGTTGACTATGAATCACTTCTTTGTCTGGCTTTTTTTTTTCTCCACTTATGGAGTTCGCTCTCTCCAGGCCTCATCTTTTACCTCGTCTGTTCAATATACTGGACTGAGCACGCTCTCTACATCATGTTTTTCCTTCTTCCAATGTAATGAATAATGTGGGTGACAAGGGTATTGTTTGATGTTGTTGATTGATTCATCTCTTTGTGGCCCTATTGTAGTTTTTTCATTCATTTATATATTGTAAAAATAAAAGGAATACTCTACTGAAAACGTACTTTTTGAGTACCTAACATGCCTCTAAGCTTCATGAAGTACAGATGCTGTTGTCAGTTTGGATTCACAGCTGTTACAGTCAGAAAATACCCAAATTTAATGCTTTATTAAATTTAATACATCTCTGTTTACCTGCTCAGTATGTGTCATATTCTTATAGACATACAAAATAGTCAAATGTTGTAATGTATCTGATGTATTTCTTTTGCCCTAATTGCATATCTTAAAATAATTTTGGTTATTTATTCAAATATCTCCTCCAGACATGTTTTAAGATGAGTGTAAAATACTCTACTTTCAATAATCACTTGTGTCTGATAAGAAAAACACATTTTTGTGTGGAGGTGGACTTTAAGTTAAATGAGTCATTTAAGACTACACAGTTTATTAGTTTTTTCTTGCAAGATTAACATTTTATTATATGTATGTACAGTTAGTATATTTGCATTGGACATGAGACAACAGCTGACATAAGGGAGTTTATGTCAAAACCTGGAAAGCTATGTTGCTATCAACCAAAATATGGCCAAATATATGTATTTATAATGTGTTTATTTTTCCCAAAGTACACCAAAATATAACAAAGTAAACAGCAAATCACAGAAGGAGGAAAAGGTAGCTGTGTATTTAGCCGTATTTGATTGAAAATTCATGTTGAACTTACTAAGCGTACACATTACGGAATAGTTGGTGGTAAATGAATCATCTTTCTATCAAAAGGCAGCACTACCTTTTAGTACCATTTGAGTAACTTTGGATGCAAAACCTTTAAACTACCAATTCAGAAACTGAAATAAAGTGGTGGAAAGTAAACACAACTCTAATTTTGTGAATCCAAGCTGACTACACCAGTCAGGAGGAAGCTGGAATTTTTTCAGAGGCAGCTTTCATCCCTTTTAGAGGATATTTGCAACTATTAAAAAAACAGGTTTCCAGTGGAGTATTTTCCTATCATCTACATATGTTTCCGTTTCATCAACAACACCATCTCTGTTTCTTCTTCTGCAGGGGAACGGTCTGCATAGGATGTCCCAGTGGTGAACACCCCGTCGTTCTCAACACCCCTTCAAAATCATTTCAGGTCATGTCATTTCATTTGCACTTGCTGTCTGCTGTTTGCTGTTATCCGTGGTTCTCTAAGCTGGCTCTAAGAGAAACCCCTCAGCCCCCCGACATGTGGAGGTGAACGCTGGGTCATCCCCACTGATGGTAAACAGCTAAACCTCCTATTGACTGATCTCCTGTATGCCGCTGGGTATCAGACAGCATACAGCTTCATTTGGAAGTCAAAGCGAGGGGGACGAAGCCACGGCTTTGCTGCAGAACAAAGACTTTTTGCAGTGGTCGCCATTCACTGAGAGTGAGCCGTGAGCTCTCTGCTGGACGCGATCACACAGATGAAGAGTGACAGTGCTGACAGCGCAAAAATGATGCAGAGAAAAGTCTAAAAATGTTGGGAGTGGTTGTTTTTTTTGCCTCAACATGATAATCAAAAGTACACACCCCTCCATCTTATACACAAACATCATAAGCTAAACTCACTGCAGCAGCAGCCTCAAACCAAAATAATCAGTCCTTACTCAGTTTGGCATGAAGAAAACTGGAAACACTATCAGAAGGATTGTATACATTTAGATTAAAAGAGAAATTGTGCACAGTCAAGTTTGATTATAGGGGTCAATATATATTTTTGTGCCTGGTTTGTGAATATTGTTAATAGCCACACAGTAAGGTCACACAAAAAAAGTTGCGCTACTGGTATTGAATTAATGTAAATAGGTTGTCAATGGTTCTCCACTGCATAGAAGCATTGTATTAATATGTACATTTAATACTATTCATAGCACTACTGGATGCTATTTAATTATCTTATGTAAGTTCTACACATCAAACATTCATGAGGAAAGAAATCTTAAATCCTGCAAGGCTTTGTGAGCTTACAGAGGTCAGTGTAATTTCTCATTAAAAGGTTACTTTTATCTCTTTTTTCTGAAAAACTGGAACATGATATTTGTGTTTTGTTTGTGTAATTTAAGATAAACATGCATCCACTACTTTACTGGACAAAACTGAGCACATTGTAATTTAACATGAGATCAAGGGCTATGTCAATCATTTACGCCTCACTAATATAATCAACATACAATACAATACAGTGTGTTTGTCTTTTTGTAGTGTGTGAATGTCTAGTGAGACTTAATTTTCTCAGTTTGACTCAATTTCTACTGTCCAGGTTTCTTCCAATTTTGAAGTTTGCATAGAAACGTCCGCTTAAAAGTTCAAGAATTAACCTTCAAGCTCATTATCCTACAGGTCAGTAGTATTCTATAATCTCTGTTCATTAACTGAGAGCCGCTTCCCTCCAAAAGCTGGATGTTTTCGTCAATATTACATTGTCTTTGTCATCTAAAACCAAACAAGTTGAATGCATTACAGTGATTACATTTTATTCTGCTATCTGACAATCTTTTCCTCTTTGCAGAATTCACAGCATAGCATGTGAAGTAACTCCGCCATTGTTTCATTTTACAAGGTGCTCAAACTTTACTGTCCAGTACAGAGCAGTAGATGTAAATTATGTCTAAATACGTAGACAATAATTTACCATTATTATGTTCCAGCTTTTCAGAAAGACAAATGAAGGAAACATAGAGATTCAGGATGGTGGAAAACTTCTTAAAAAGAGGAAGTCTATATAACACCTTTATGTTAATGTATGAAATGTATTCATAGAAACCACAGCCACTGGATTTGTTGAATGTAAATAAATTTGAATTTGTGTCATCAATAGTGTGTTTTTTGTGGGCTTGACTGTAGTTCTTGCAGGATGCGCTGCTGTTTGGTTACAAGTTGTAGGTCCAGTGTGACGTGAGAAGAATAACAGCAGGCGCACAAATTCAATCATGTTCATCAACTCTTGCAAACAGATTTATCGATCCTGCCCCGCAGACATTAGACAGCTGAATTCATCAAGGTCATCAGAGGAGACAGAAATAATTGATTTGCTCCCCTCAATGCCAAATTGTCTTCGGTATCTCCCCGTTGGAGAGAGAAAACAAATACAGCGTTCTGTATTTAGACGGCTATATTCTCCAGCGCTGAAGGGGAAACTAAAAATATATCAATTAGATGTGGCGTCTCGGTATCCAGGTTCTCACCATCAAACCGTCTCCGCAGTGTGTCTGTTGGCTCAGCAGAGATCATCTGTGAGTCATCTCAGCTGTTAAAATGTCAACTGACAGGCCCCCCCCCCGCCCCAGGTCCAGGCCCATAACTCACAGCCTTTCAAAGACACAGTTTCACATAATAGAGCTGTCTGAGAGCAGATAGAAGAAAAAGATACTAGTGTAAAAATAGCTTTGTTTTTACATGATGTAGAAATGTAAAAAGGTGTTTGAATGCAACCACAACTCTTAAAATGTATGACAAATATGGTTTAAAATGTGATTAAAAACTAAAAAAAAAGTAATGTAACATATATAATCATCACATTACTGTGCTATCTATCACTTAATTGCTAACATATATAACTGAACCAACAATAATAGGGACGTAAGCATTATAAGGAGTTCAAAGAAATAGTTTAGCATTTTGGGAAATTTCTTTAGATGAGAAGATTAGCTTAGCTTAGCTTAGCATAAAGACTTGAAGCAAAGGGAAACAGCTACCTTCTAACGTATGTAAAAGGTCACTGATTAACATGGTGTATATTGTTTGTTGGTTTGATGGATACACAAGCAGAAATAAATAAATAAAGGTCAGCCAGGTGCATTGACTTCCCGGAGTCTGACAAGTAAACAATTGTTCATCAAGATACAGCAGACAAGGCCTCCAATAAACAAGATAAAACAGGCCATGCTAGCTGTTTACCCCTGCTTCCAGTCTTTATGCTAAGCTAGGCTAATCACCTCCTGATTCAAGCTCCATAAAGCACAGTGGTATCAAACTTCTCATCTCACTGTAGGAGAAAACTCAACAAAAGGTAATTAAGCTTATTTCTCAAAATGCTACTAAACGATTATTTTAATAGTGCAATTCAAGCTGTAATGGTAGTTGGTGTTATTATATTTATGATAGACTGTTTTTTCATACAAAAAGAAAAACAAATGGAGAAAAACTGAGTAGAAAGGATCTCTCTTCAAGGATATTAAAATGTGTTTTCTCAACAAAGTACTTAACAAGTCCACAAAAGTGCCAGTAATAGAATTACAAAATGCAAAACCACAGTAACACTATTAAGTCAACTAAAAGTGTAGTATAATATAAAGTATAACATTAAATAAACGTGCAGTAAACAGTGTAATATAAAAAGTTTCAGGCAAAGTGTAAATGTGTTTTGGGCTGTGATTCAGAGACGATGTCAAATAACTTCCTGGTGTTGCCAAGAGCTGCACAAAACCTCCTCTGTGCCGAAGAGACCTGGAAAGGAGTCCGACTACACAAACACACAAGATGCATTATCTTTTTTGAGGTTACAATTTTCTGATAAAATAACATTATACGATTTAATGACCAGCAAAGTATTTGATATTGTTTTATTTGAGCCATTTACAGGCACATTTTTACTCAAGTTATCACAATTACCAGCAGTTACTATTATTAGTTGTCGCCAACTCTTGTGTAATCTTTTGACATGGATCCATCGGACCGTACAAACACACAGATCTCGACTCCACCTCCCCCCCCTGCATGCTCATGTTTCATGTGTCTGTATTAAAGTGGCTCGGGCTGCTTGCTGCTGTGGTAACACTCGGCTGTGGTCAAGAAGCTGAAACCCTGATTTATAACCTATCCAACTGCTGCGGCCTGATAACCTCCAAGTCTCCTGAAGAGGTGAAACAGGGCTACATCACCAGGTCTATTTAAAGCTCAGCAGGCCCTATTATCACATGTGCTTTTATCACTTTCACATGATAGACGGAGCAACATAAATTCTACCAAAAAAAAACTACTACTGCTGCAGACCAAGATAAGACATGTGAGAAGATGAATGGAGTATGCAACAATAATGCTTTGTCTTTTTCACCTTTTATGTCCAGTGGAAGGATCTCTCCACTTGTCTGATAATGTCAAGTTACAATTCCTCCTCAATTTATTATGTTTAAAAAGGTAACGTGAAGTTTGCAGGGTCAAAAGAGGTCGGGTAGCTCTTTATTTTGGATGATCAGATTGCTACTGTATGAATTCCTTCTCTTGATGCCAAATGCTCCACACTGTCTGATGGAGCCATAGAAAATGCTGGAGTCTGTTATTCTTAAGACTAGACTAAACCTGTTGAAGCCCGTGTGTTGTTTGATATTACTATAGAGCGATGAGACCGTGTGTTGTTTGATATTACTATAGAGCGATGAGACCGTGTATCCAGGGGAATATGGAAGGCAGCACAGCTTCCTGGAACAGAAGCATCAGGAGACTGAGAGGAATCTTGCTGTGAGCTAATTGGTGCTATGGAGGCAGCTTCGCCATCCTGCTGATAGCGCAGGTATCTGGAGCAGTGAGCTGTGAGCTGTTTGTGTTTCACCAACTGATTGGACAAACACACACACACACAAACACAGTGTGCGATCGAGCCAGGACATAAATTGCAGTGAACTGTTAATGCGCTGCTGAACAACATGACATGAGAGAAAGCTGTAATGGATCCTTTAATAACCATAAATGCAGATTATCTCAGCACAGAGGACACAATGTACAGTAGAGGATGTTTACACAGTATGAAAGCCAGTGTCATTTATTATCAAGAGAGGCATTAACACCATTTACAGATATTGCATTGGAAAGGTAAATAACCAATTCAAACACACTCCATGGTTAATTTTAATGCATGTACAGTTTGCCAATAGCTGAGGACGTATTCACATCTTATGCTATGCTTGAGTATAAATTGCAGTACCACACTGTAAAAATATTAAACTACAAGTATTGCATTGAAAATGTTCTCAAGTTCATCTAAGTATGTATCGTCAAAATGTAGTCAAGTCTAAAAAGTAAAGAAAGTACTTACTGTGCACGGTAGCTACAGTACGTATATTATCACTGGAGTTACGAGATGATGATGAACATGATCTAAAAAGTAGCTTTTTGCAACTACATCTTGTAGTCGTCCTCAGCAGATGGCGGTTGCTCAGTTGTCATGGAAATAGCTGCGAAGTCATTATATGATCACTGGAAACCAGATTTGAATTCCTTCTGTGTGTTTCAAAACACACTTGTCTAATAAAGCTGATCGATTCTGATTTTAAGTATGGGTCTTTGGTCACAAGACAGCAGGTGGTCCTATTTGGAAAAACATTTTTCTTTAACACAATCATGACATTTCAGTCTTTCTGTCATGTGAAGTAATATATATAAATATAATCACAAATTCTCTCTTGTGATGCACATCTTGTTGAAACTATTTAATCATTCCAGACAGTAAACCAGTCTGTTGTTTATTAACAGCTTTACATCCTGCTGCTACTATACAGAGCAAGTGGACTGTGCCAAAGGTTTGAGTGATGAAGGTGTTAAGTGACTGAGGTGTTAACATCCAGGGCCATTGATTGGTCAGTGTGCCTTTACTCAACATGACAGAAACCCACTGTGCATGTGGGCCCCTTCATTTGCTGTTACTCAACCTTCATGTGACCCCGCCAACAAGATAAAGAATGATTTACCAGCAGCTTGACCTGAACTGTATTCAGGGTAAACTCGGAGTGAGGTGATTCACGAACAGTTTGGTTCCTAAATTTTCATAAACATCCAATGTTAACTAATGCAACATCATTTTGACTGTAGCTGGATTTACAGTTGTGTTGTAGGATGTTAATGAATAACTACAGAGCCTATGTTTAGTTGAACCTCCACAAAAACATAACACAGAAATACAGCTAAAGAATGCATTTCCCTTTTGAGGGTGCATTATCAAAATATTTTGACCTGAAGCAAGTCTCGTTGCCACTGTTAATTCCCTGAGCACATAATGTAGACTCAACAGTCCAATCACACACATCCTTTTATTAACAACTGCTTACACATACTTTAATATAAACGTGTGGCGCCTCCACAATGTGCCTCTTCTCACGCACAATGTCCAGTCACTTTGAGTCACTCAGTCCCACAAATAACATTTACAAGCATCCACCAAACAATAGCTGGTAGTTGGTGTGCCGTCTGTCTGTAGCGTGCAACAAGTCATGTGAGGTCCTCCACATTTAAAGAGAGAGTGTAATTAGCAAACGAGCACCAGCTGTGCCAATCAACTCACCTGGAACTGCTCTCATGAGCAATCTCCACACCTCTCTCTGCTGCAGCTGAACACCAACTACGCTCACCCCCGCAGAACCAATTATTCAATGATATAATTATGATCATTGGATTTGTTCATGGGTAAAAGCTTGATTTTTGATTTTAGTGAAACTTGCACTGCTGACATTACTGACTTCTTAGAGAACAAAGAGAAGCAGGAAGCTCTGCATGCAGCACCTTCCATATGTATAAAACCCTGTTCCACTGAAGTGTAAACTTCCCCACAAAAGAGATGCAGCGCTGTCTTAACTGTGTGAACATTTTGCCATCAAACAGTAGTAGCACTATTCTTGCAGGGACACAAATTAATTTCACAATGACATTTTCTGGTGAGATCATCTAAGTGAGCAGTGATTCCCAACAGTTTTAGCTCATAAACCATTTAAAACAGAGCAGTGTCTAATTGCAAACTTCTCATCACAGGTTGCATTTGCTTATGGTCCCGTTCAGACTGACTTGGGCCCTTTGTGAAAAAAGCAGCCCTCATCTCATTCATTTGAATGGGGAAGGGGGCATTGCATTGATGACTGGAGGTGCCAAAACAACACAGGGTCGCCTGCCAAAACACTTGAGCTTGGTTCACATGACATCATCCGGCAAGGTGCTGTGTTTCTGCTGTTTAGTTTGCAATCGTTGGAAGAAAAGATAAAATACTTTCCATTGCAATAACTTTCCAGAGGTGTAAAATCTTGAGTTTTTTTGTTGTAGTGTTTGATAAACCTAAAACCCATTCGTCTGTAGCTGGATTTACTTGATTATATTTCTCAAGTACCCAAACAACATGCCCCCTTGCATTGTTTTAACATGGGGACTGATTTCTGAATGCAGCCCATCAGTGATTTATATGTATTTTTATAGACAAATTAAACAATAATCCACATGATAAATACTGTTAAAGCAAAGTTTGAAGAAACAACATAATTTAGTAATGCACACATATCATAATTATAATATTTCTGTTATTATATAATTATAATCTATCTATCTATCTATCTATCTATCTATCTATCTATCTATCTATCTATCTATCTATCTATCTATCTATCTATCTATCTATCTATCTATCTATCTATCTATCTATCTATCTATCTATCTATCTATCTATCTATCTGGTCCTAACTAGCTTGGTATCTATCTATGCAGAGTTGTTATTCTTTTATTCTGATGTTTATTTAATTATGTAATGTCAGTCTATTTTGTTTATTGTCTTAGTTAACTCCATCCAGTCTCCTGTTTCAGCCTCTTTACACATACGCAAACATGTTCCAGCCAATTCTGACAAGTTACCATTTGAGGTGTGTCATTGACCTGTCATTTTGGAGCAGTGGCACAGCGGCCGTATGCTCGGGGTAAATGAACAGTGTGGTCTTTGTGCACTTGGAACAAAGCTGGTGCTGTGAGTTGGCTAGGAAGACCTTGAGGAAGGACACCTGAGCACCACAACACCTCCCCGCTACCGTTGTAACACAGGCTGTCGGACTCTGTGCTCATCCTCGCACATCCACAAATAGAAAACACACTTCGTTATCAGAAACACAGCATTTCAGTAAAGTCTGAGGTGTCATATGAAGAGAACAGAAAAAACCTTGTTGGCATTTTTCTCTGTTTTGGAGGAATTGAGGGAAGCTGTTTGCTCAGACTGTTGACACAGCTGTAGCTAGAAAATACTTCCTAATTCAGGCACCGCTACCATATCAGAGGTACATTATAGTTCAGACAACCCAACTCTGCACAGCTGTCCACTAAACACTCCAACAGGGAAAATCTTGACCTTTGTCTCTGATTTCAGATCAGAAACTACACATTTGATTTTTAGCACGTACCACTCTTATTTTATAATGATGCATTTCTAAAATTCCTTTTTTTAATCTTTGTTTGTGTTGCATTCCAGGAAAATCTTTCTACAGGTTGTTAAACATACTGCCCAAGCTTTTGTGCTTTTGTGCATGCAGGGTTTCACCAGGATTATCAGTGAGGAAGCGTATCCATGAACTGTGTGTGTGTGTGTGTGTGTGTGTGTGTGTGTGTGTGTGTGTGTGTGTGTGTGTGTGTGTGTGTGTGTGTGTGTGTGTGTGTGTGTGTGTGTGTGTGTGTGTGTGTGTGTGTGTGTGTGTGTGTGGAGGACTGTATTGGAATATTACCAAAATTACCAAAATACCCTAATCTTGCTGCTGATATTAAGTTTGAAAGCAGTATGAATTTGAAATGAGCAAAAATCACCTTCTTTATAAATGCAACATTATTTTTACGCAGATGTCTGCAACTTATCTTTACGAGGCCTTCAAGAATTCCCTGAGAAACCATGGGAGTCACTTTGGGAACCAGTGGGTCATGTGAAACATTTCAAAACCATAAAACTGCATCAAAAATAGCCTCCTCCCCTTCTGCGTCTTTTCTTTAAGTATTTGTCATGTGCCCGACTTAATCTGCGTTTGCCTCAATCTGCAAGGAAAACGGGCCCCTCAGGAAATGCCTGCCGGAGGTAAAGCAGGGTCCAGGATTTCCAAGGGAAAAGGTGTTGAGAGAAACTTAATCCAGCAGTGGGGCTCAAGGGGTGGGGGGGGGTTGGCTGTTTGTGAGGAGAGGCTAGTGGCAGTCTTGGAGAAAATGGACCCCTCAGCCTCCTCAGCGATCACATACCTGACATACTTAAGACACTCTGAGCTGACCTGCACAAGCTGACACTGAACACTCTGAGATCATTTAACTATGAGCTATATTAAATCACGATGTAGGTGAAAGTAGTAAATCTTGTCTGTGATTGCGTCAGTGTCAAACTTCTGTAGTGCAACTTGTTATATCCTGTACACATACAACAATTATTGGAGGAAGTATTAACATCCTTTAGTTACGTAGCAATATCACAGTGTAAAAGCATAAGTCTTGCATTGAAAACTTAAAAAAGTACTCCGCAGATTGATCATTGCACTCCTATATCAGACTCACAATGGATGAAAAAAAAGCTTCAAAATCAGCACCTACATTACCCAAAATGACTGCAGACAGCTTTTGGGTGTGTCATACTAGTAGTAGCTAATGTAACCTGGAGCTGAGAGATGAATGGGAAGCCAGGTAACCTTAACTCATAATCCTTAACTGATGCTGACTCCAGTGACATCGCTTGAGGCAATTTATCAGATTTCACACAATAGCATCCTCTGGAACCACAAACAATGTTATACTACTTTTCACACACATGTTGGGGTGTTTAATCAGTGGCGTTCCCATTTTAATTTAACTAATTAAATGTTTATGTGTAATTTGAACTCAGATTTCCAAAAAATATCCCCTGACTCTGCAGTTGTTCTCAGCTCTTCAGAGCATTTTAGCATTTTTCTGCTCATTGTTTTGCAGCCTGCAACTTTACCGCTTTTAGTTTTATCTGAACACTCTCACCCACGTCATTCCCAGCCACAGCTGGTGGCAATTTAAAGTAAAAAAAACACAAAAAAACCCCTGATAAACCCACTGTACGCTACCTGCTCAGCACCAAATGGCAGACAGACAAAGATAGCGACTATTTGGTGAACAAAGTGGAGTATTTAGCAGCTAAAGAGCCAGATGTTTTTTTCTCAGGAGTTGGTAGAGAGCAGGAACAGAGCTATAAGAGAGTGAAGATTGGACTTGTAGTCATCAGGTGGTCAGGAAAAGGGTAATTATTAGCTAACACATCACCATATCAACTTTATGTGGTAATATGTAAATGTTGCATTTACAGCCTGTTGCACTGCTCCAATGTTATATTTCTACTCTATATTAACAGTGGATTAAACGAGTACGTTTAATGTGAAAGGCATCACTCGTAGTGGCAAACCTACAAAGACTCTGTGGTTGCCCTCAGTTCAACAGAAAGATTCACTGTCTTTCAGCTCTGTTCTGGTTTTACTGCAACTTAACTGTCTCTTTATCTATCTAGTTATGTATAATTGCTATCGAAAACAAAAAAACAGATACACTGGTATATAATGTAATGCTACGGTCTGCACACTTAGTCACATCACAGTTGATCTGATATGAGATATGTCACTCTAAACACTATAATCAGCTGGTCATTTGAGTTCAACAGGGCTGAACCATCCATACAGCTTTATAACATTATGATGTCGCTCTATTTAGGATGTAATGTGAACTAGCAGACACACCTCATGATAACAAAACCCTCCGTGGAATGGACTTTATTGTGATAATGATTAACCCACTGGATAATAGATTGAATGTCTGAATCATTGTTCATATTAAAATGGATATCTGTGTACATTCAACTATCTGTGCACACAAATACCTTCTATAGTCTGTTTGCCATCCAAATATTCTTACAGAAGAATATCAGCAGCCTTTTAAGTGCGGTTAGCTTCATGTGTTTGAATAAAGGTCTGAGTTTCGATGAAGCGTGACTGTGACTGTGGGAGAGCCTCTCCTTGGAATAAAGTCATATTGTGATCCAGGCCTCTGGTGAGATAACATGCCCCACCACACACCTGGTATCTCATGCCAGGCCCAGCAGCTGCTGTGTTTCCACACCAGGTTACCATGGATGTGGATTGCAAACACTGAGGTCTGTGGGGACCTCAGTCTCAAACTGCTTGTCCTCCTTACTAAAAACACACACACATCTCCTCATGCTTCAGTGAATGGGTCAAATAAGTGGGAGGATATGGTAGGCATGGTGTTAAACCACAGTCACACAAAGAAACTATCAAAAGAGGGTTTACTTTCACTCATGACCATAAAAGAGCTGTTTCACTGACCAAATCTGCTTTGCTGTGATTGTAATGCTCTTTGAGCGCTGTGAAACACATTCAAAAGAAGTCAGTGAATGTACCTCGAGGGAAATGTTTTAACATTTTAATAAAGGTTTCTTCTTACATTATGTAATCTAAATATGACTCCAGCTACCTTACAGGTGTACAGTATGAGACACTGGGAGATCAATTTCTACCAGACGTGGGACAAAGCCATTGTTTTGAAAGTTACTGGTTAAAGGTTGTGTTTCAGGGCTCTAAGAACTATACTTATACCTGAATCTCTGAATTTAACACATTTTCAATTAAAAAATTAACAGTATCTTAACAATAATGTACTGATGGACCCACATGCCTGCCTGAGTGTGTATTTCCTGTGGCACAGTTACAATAGTATGTAGTTTGCGAGCCAAATGTTTTGCATGTTTCCATCCTCTTTTTTTTCACCTCACCTCACGCAACATTCAATGTTATAATCCGAGGTACCATCTTTTGTTTTGTCTGCTGGTGGGCAAAAAAATGACCTTTCCTTCCTGCTCATGCAGTGTGACTGGCTGCTGCAGTATAATTTTTATATGTTTTTATGTTTGGGCCTAAAAGGAAATATCAAGCCTTTCCAGGTCAAAGGGGGAAGTGAAGTTGAAGTGTTTTGGTGTTTTTTGATTTTGGTCACATTGTATAAAGTCATCTGATTTGTGACTCGAGTCCAGGTGATGAGTTCAGTGTGACTCAAAGCCACACCTCTGTCCTTTAGTACTTCTGATCATGGTATCACTAACAGACAAGATGAAAACATGGCAACTAACAGGAGATAAGACAAATATTTGCGAGAAAAAAGGACATACTGTATCATAGCCTTTTTCTCATAGTCAGACAAGAAAACATTAAACAAAAATGTGTGAGAGCACAACAAAAAAGCCCAGAATCTCACTTGTAAACATGTAATTAGTAAGTCACATCAAAGTGCTGATCTTTGCAGCTGAACAGAAATTGTGTTGCTCAGTCTTAGCAACAGAAATTACACTGACTAGGCACATGCAGTCACTCAGCTGTAAATAGTATAAGTCAGAGCAATTAGCTGGGCTTGTAAAGTGACACATCATCAACTACATGAAAACACGATAATAATAATAAGAGATCTCCAGGCAGGGAGTTCCACAGCTGAGGGCGACATGTTGAGATATAGGAACCATCAGTAGGGCCTTGCTGGAGGATCTCAGGCAGCTGTCAGACTCAAAAGGAGTTAGCAATACACAAATATAGGCAGGAGTCTGACCATTCATTTACTGCTTTAAAAACAAGCAGTGAAATCTTAAAATCAATTGTAAAACCCACAGGTAACCAGTGAAGGGCAGCAAGGATTGTTGTAATGTGGTCATTAGTACCTCTTAAAAGCCTGAATGCAATACATTGTAATGTATTAGGACATTTATATAGACATATGCAAATATACTATTATAAAAATATAAATAAAAGTTAATAATATAAAGAGGTGTGTCTCTGTTTCTCTCTGTATTACCTCATTGAACCTTTTTATTGAATCTTTACATGTTAAATACTGACACCTGCTGGACAGAGGCTGTAAGTGCAACCTGTCCGCTTTAGTCCCGCCCACAAGCTGTTCTACACTTCCATTGGTTAAAATACAGAACGGTCACTGTTGATTGTTCACGTTATATCCTCTTGGCCAATCAGCGCCTTTGTTTACAGCCCCAAACCAAGGTCGCAGTTCAGGAGAATATGAAGTGATGTAACTTCATAGCAAGCTGTGGATTTTACCCCTGGAGGGAGAAATTGTCTTTGTCAACTGGCAAATCTCGAGAAAAATGAATTATTTAGACACTTAATTAAGCTTACAGTTTGTGCCGACGATGCTGTATTCGTGTGTTTGTGCGCTGAGGTCGTCAACGTCCTTAAAAAAGGTTGGTAGCTTAGCTATCTTTAGTTTAGCTGCTAAAATAAGAAACGTGGATTAATTTGATGTGACCTTTAGTTTATTCACTTGTGTTGGTTTATTCAGAAGGAAATGCACACAAGGGATCGTGTTACAGTAGAAAGCGTCGATGGTGTGTTTAATTACCTTTCTGGGACTGAGCTACATGTAGTTAGATACCACTGAGATTAGAAAAGTTAGCTTGAGGCCAGAGAAGAAATCACATCCTTCCAACTACATTAACGCACAAACTGTAAATGTTTTGACTTTATTAAGTATCAGAGCATCATAACTTTTAGCTTAGAGTCATTATTGTTTCTAAACCCCAATCTGTGCCTCTGTTTACTAACCATGTGCTGTTTATAATCCTAAAACTACGGCTGCCACTAAGTGTTATTTTCATTATTAGTTTGTCTGTCGATTATTTTCTCTATTAATCGATTTAGTGTCATAAAAACCCAAAGATATTAAGTTTATTGTCACAGAGATTTAAAGAAACCAGAAAATATTCAACACTTGTCATTTTTTCTTCTATTTGTACAAATACAAGTAAATACGCTGTAGGTGGATATACTATTTAATAGTTATCATTGTTTTCTGGTTACACCGTTTGACATTTTCAGGAGCATTCAGTCTCACTTTTGGATTAAAATAATGGGGTAGTTGTAATTTTAAATGACATAAAACCACTAAAAAATACAAAATGTACACTTTAACAAACCTGATGCTGCTTTTAAGACCATTTTTAAAGATATGTTTGAGTTGCTCATCTTGCCAACCCTTATTTGTCACTGACCCAAATATAACCACCACATCATTCTTCTGTTTTTCAGCTGTGCATCCTCTCCCTGCTGCACATGAGGAGACATCATGGCCCTCAGCAGTTGTGGAGTAGAAGTCTGCACAGCGGGACAGTTCGCAGCCTGTCTTCTGGACCACAGTCTCCTTCTCCTCCCACATTAACAGACTCTTCTGAATGCACCGACACGCAGCCCACTCAGAGCACCTCTGCTTGGTCCCCTGAGGAGGGCCCACCACCCGCTCCCACACACTGCTGCATGAGCGGCTGTCATAACTGCGTGTGGATTGAACACGCAGAGCAGCTGTTGGCGTACTACCACGACGGAGGCGACCGCGCGCTCGCCGCTATCGAGGAGAATGTCCTTGATGAGAACCTTAAAACCTATCTGAAGATGGAGATTAGACTCATGAAGAAGACGTGACTGATACATTGATGTGAAATAAGTGTTAATGAGTGTTTTTATGAAAGAAACGTTCACCGACTCAGTTTAAAGGTGCATGTAAGATTTGGCAGAATTAAAATCAACAAGTATCAACAGAATATGAAGAAATGATAGTTTTGATGTTATGTTAAAGACGTCTATGTATTGTGTTGCACTGATATCCGAAGTTAGCACACTTAGGCTATCCCCAGACTGTCCTGTTTCATAATATCACTTTATACCTCAAGAGGTCGAATCACTGTAGCGTCCAAACTGCCCTTAGTCTAACATGAGAGGAGGACAAAGTAGTAGTGGTGGCAGCCCTGAGCCACCTCAGCAGCAACAGTATGTTTGAGCCAGGCTTAAAGCTGCTAAAAGTTTCACTCTCTGACAGGTAATATGTCACTTTATTAAGTTTTAATATCTTTAAGGTGAGAAAATAACCATTTAGATTCCCAATGTATGGTCAGTTTAAACAATGACTATATGGAAAATGTACTTTGATAAATGTCGGAGATGCTTCTGCTGCAACCACTGGCCAGGCCAGCTGATCATCTCAGCTATATTTTGTGATGCTGCCCCTCATTTGTTAAAAGCAGGTGGCCAAATCTTACTTATTGCACTTGTTGAGCACTTTTAAATAAGGCACTCCTCCTTATCCATTTCATCTCCACATGTTCACACTGTTCATGTCTACAGAACATTTCAGCAACATCTGATAGAAAAAAAAAGTTTAAAAAAATCACCACATTCCCAAATTTTCAGTATTTAATGTTGTGAGTAAAATGATTGAAACGACTTACAGTACATTGTGTGAAACTGATTATCCTTTCAGTTTCAGCCCAACCTGTTACACCTCAGAAATGCTTGAATTGTTGTAGAGCTGCAATGATTAATTTCACTGCTGATTAACCTTCTGACATTATGGGCCGATTATTTCCCAGACAAGGATTACACTTTTTCTTAATGGATATTTTCACATGCAGTCCAGGACTAGTCTTAATCTCTGTCTGAGAAACTGGAACATAGTCTATGAAATCTCAAAATGTAGTTAAAAAAGTGCTCATTTCAGTTCTCCAGAGGCCGATGTGAACTCTTCAGATGTCTCTTTGTGTTTAACTAACTGTCAAAAACTCAGATATTCAGTTTAAAATGATGCTGAAACAGAGAGAAGTAGCAAATCCTCACATTTAATGAGCTAAACCCACCTTCTTTTGCATTTTTGCTTGAAGAATGACTGAAAATATTTATCATTAAAGTAGCTGTTGGTCAATTTCCTTTCAACCAACTAATTGATCATTGACTAATCATTGCAGCTCTACATTATAGTGTCAGATTGATCATTGCTTCAGTTTTCATGGTGTGTTGGTTGATTTTGTGTGCATGATTTTATTCTTACAGAGAAGTTGCATCAGTTGTCACTATAAGATAATTACTTCTTTCAACTCTGATTTATATTCATTGTTGATTCATTGTCACTTTCTTTTAGTCGCAAAGGCGATTTTCACATTTTGTTTTTTATAAATCAGTTTGTTTGAAGCTTGAATTGAAGTGGTTAAAGTATATTTTCATGTCTTTACTTTTACTTGCTTTATTGTATTTAAAGAGTTTATTTAAATTGTGTAGTTAAATTTTATTTTTAAGAGCTGTTTGTTAAATAAATGTTGTCTCGTATGACACAAACAAAACTGTGTTTATCTCTTTTTGTTGGCATCTTCACAGCGTAAGTTGGAGCCAGTAGAGAGCGCCAGAGTAACACAAAACTGTCTCACTCTCATGAAGATAAAATATGTCTGATCCTCTTAATGAGTTTATTTCATCGTCATCGTGTGTTTATCCAGCACATCAGAGCAGCTCCTTTACAGGGCTGATTGAAGTGTTTCTACTATAATAATCATTTTTAAGCACAACACTTGAATTTCAGCACATTCAAAAAGTGTACAGGTAAGTTGAGGGGGTGATGTATGTAAAGTGCATAAAAATATCACAAATAACTAAATATTTAAATGTAAACACAAATAATATAAGTAAACAAGTCCAATATGAACTCTGTAAATGTCAATTTTGACATTTTAAATGTGCAAAATTGAAATGTCGTTATTTTAAGATGTAACACAGACAAGAAACCTGATGTGTCATGTCAGTTCTGTCATGGTAGCGTGACGTCTTTCAGTCAGCTGAGTGTCTGCTGCCTGGATGTCTCACAGGTCCAGTTTCTGAGGAGACAATGACCCTGATCTCCATGACTGAGTCAGCATCAGTCTGGTAACAGTGATGCAGTGTAAAGGCTGATTTAAGTCCTGCAGACACACAGCATACAGAGTTATTCTTTGACCTGGGCTATACAGGGCATAACACATGAAGGGTTTCACTTATCTTATACAGCGCAGCGGACCTGCTCACCGTGACGTGATGGAAAAAATAATCAAGACAGATTACTGCTGATTTAACCATTTCAGTACTGTATATGTCACTTTGCATCATGACAGGCTGCAAAGAATGAAAACTCCTGCTTATCACAAGTCAAATGCAGAAATTGGGTTGATTCGGATTGTCAGGCGAATGACATGATTAAAATGTGCAACTCTTAACTTAAAGTCCCCCTATTTAGCATTCATAATCAGTATATAAACAGTTAATACATGTTTCATAATTAAGTTGTAAGGACATATAAGTGTTAATGTATTCGTCAACAGCCATAACTCCTCCTGTGAGCAAATATTAAATTGATAGTTAATCCAATTGGCTAATCATTTCAGCTTTGAAATCCTCTGTAAAAATGTACAGCGCCATGACAACCAGGTAATATCTGCTAATGAAGATCGTGTGATATGAGAAAGCCCCATGAACAGCTGCTAAATGGACCTGGTGTTGACAACAAGAATTACCTTCTGAACTTCAACTGTAATGATGGCGTCAGATTTTACAGATAAAGGACAATATACTCATCATGATGAGCATTACTGGCCTGTAACACAACCTTCTCTCTGTTAAAAACAAAAATAAAACTTTCTCAGATCATCAACAATGCAAGAAATATTACACTTTCTAGACTTCACCATAAGACCTCAGACACACTTCAAGACAAGTTCCCATCGCCTCTTTTTCCTGATTCTGAACATATTTGTATAAACTCTTCTTTGGCTGAAATCCCTCAATTGTTCACTTGTTCACTTTTCCATTCATAACAGACACTCAGTGGTGAGCAGTAAACTGAGATTTGCTGATCATCATCAATGTGCACCATCACTGAAAGCTGTACACTAACAAAACCATCATTTTCACACCTATAACACCTTCTGGCATTGGAGAAAGTAGTGTACCTGCCTATATATTGTGGAAATTATATATATATATATATACATTGGTGTACAGTTATATGATGCACTGTATAGTAAGTAAGTAGTCTCTTGCATACCGGGACGAGGTGGAGCAGTTGTCAGTGTGGTGCACAAAAAATAACATGGCACTGAACACTACCAAGACAAAGGAGCTGGTCATAGACTACAGGAGAAATAAAACGGACACTCCGCCCCTGTTCATCGGCAGGGACTGTGTGGAGAGGGTCACAGACTTCCGGTTTCTGGGAGTTCACATGGAGGATGACCTGACCTGGAGCATCAACACCACTGCTATTATTAAGAAGGCACAGCAGAGATTGTACTTCCTGAGAGTACTCAGGAATAACCAACTCTCACAAAAACTGCTTGTGTCCTTTTATTGTAGCTCCATTGAGAGCATTTTGACCTACTGCATGTGTGTGTGGTTCTCCAGCTGCAAAGCTGCAGAGAGGATTGCGCTCCAGAGGGTCATCACCACAGCCCAGAAGATTATCGGCTGCCCTCTCCCCTCCCTGAAAGATCTGTACAGTTCCCACTGTTTCAGGAAAGCTCGCCATATTATCAGAGACTCATCTCACCCAGGACACTCGCTGTTTGAGCTGCTGCCCTCAGGCAAACGCTACAGGACATTGAGAGTACGCACTAATAGATTCCAAAACAGCTTTTATGCTAAAGCCATTAATGCACTAAACTGCATTAAATAATGGCAATTATTTATTTATTTTTTGTTTCTGCACTTAAAGACAGCATCTCAATTTCGTTGTGCTTTGTACAATGACAATAAAGACTTTCTATTCTATTCTATTCTATTCTATAATAATTTATAACAAATTAGAGATGTGGAGTGTGAAATACATAGCATTTACCATGCAAAGGTGATCTAAGGAGATACATTCTCAAGTTGCATCATGGGAATTGTAGGATCCAAAGATTTTGGAGATCTAAAATTCATTTTAATGCTGTCTTTGCTACAGAAATTCTGACAATTGTAATTTTAATGTCGCTTGCAACTAGAAACTAAGAAGCTAAGTCAATGAAGTGCCCGTTTAGGAAGTCCTGATTAACAGTATGGTGATTTATTTCTGTTGCAGTAATGTGTCCAGGATGAAGAATACTCTCACTGCAGGAAATTACACTGAAACATTAACAATACATTAAGGTGATTGAATGGACATTTGCAGGGTGGTGAGTTGAGGTTTTACCTGAAGCAGATGGTGATTGTGTAACAAAGAAGGAGTGGTAGGAGGCCTTTCTGGAAGCTTCCTGCTCCAATCTTAATCTGCATCAACATATATTACACACTGTATAATCTGATGTATCCTATTATCTCAGATCATTGGTTTGATTAGCACTGTTTGGTATTTTCTTGAACTTTCTGATCTTTCTGTTTTGGGCTTGTGGCCTAAATTATAATAAAGGTGTTTATTACTACAACTGTTGCTGGAGATTTGAGGTGTTTCACTTTCTGGACTTTTCATGCACTTTGGAAGTAAGTGAAGTTGTGCCAGAAACCTCTACCCTGCTTTTTTTTTTTTTTTTTTTTTTTTTTTTTAACTTTCTGAAGACATACAGCACAATAAGTCTGCTAATGTCATGCTTTAGATACTTCAACAAGATCATGGCAAACAACTCAAATCTTTCATTTCATTGCAAATATAGATATACATGAGTTTCATCCATAATACAAATAAGATTGAGTTTGCTCCTCCTTACACACTCACCCTCTTTGACCCAAATTTAAACATGTGTACTGTTGACAACAGGGAGGCGGTGCGCTGGTAATCTTCTGCGGGGCTCAGCATATAAGAGGGACCCTAAGCCCCGACTGGCCCTCACAGCAATCCTAGCATAGAACTCCATTCATCTCCTCGTCTGGCTGTTCTTCACCTAAGCAGCCGGTGAGTAGCGCACCGATAGACATCACCACCACAAACAGCGTTATTATTGAGATATTAGAGATTTAATGTAGTGTTAGAAACCGCTGTGACAGCTTTGAGATGATTGATGTGACTACTTTGGAGCTGCATGGTAGTCAGTGCATCTTATGGATGTTACATGTATTGAACTTTGGAGTTATTTTACTTTGACTGAAAATGATGGAAGAGGAAAAAATGTGTCGAAGAGGTGAAGATAAAAATTGTGCCACCATTTTTTTTTTTTTGTCATTTTAATACTACTGCTACTACTGTCACTATAACCTCCATCAGGCTTCAAACAATAGTGTAGTGATGACAGGCTGGGACACTTGTAGACCTACAACATGATGGATCTGTTGATATGATGCTTAGAGTGACTACGGTGCAAATATCCTTCAGTGGTTTTGAGATTAGTTTGACATTAGGTAAAATATTCAAAAATGGTGAAGTTAGCAGAAGACAATTTTGTTCCTTTGTACATTTGTGTAAAGGTTTATCAGTCAGCTGTTAGGTTTACTTCATGATTAGGGCTGTTATTATTTCAATTTGTATCATACTTCAATGTCATTTTTGAGTTTTGGTGTAGATATCAACAACTTATTATCTATATAATCACAAGCAGTGGTACAACAGAGTACACATACTGTATACGTTGATATCTTAAAGGGTTGATGTTGAATACTCATCTTTATGAATGTTATGTTGATGCTTTAGGATGATGCAAATATGAAATATAGAGCTTTTTAACATATTTTAATAAGTGAATAAAAGGTCGCAGCAGCTTTAAACAGGTGAAATGGTTGATTGTTGACAACAAATACATATGTCGACATCTTTCTGAGTTACATTTTAATATATGTAACTTGATATAAAACTACCGTACACTCCACACATACATAATCTTTTGCGTGGATTAACTTTGTTGGTTGTTATAGATTATTATTTACATTTATACCAAATATCAAACCACTAAAACCACATTATTAGATAAGACTTGATGAGGACTGCCATTGTCATCAGGGGCACGGTGACCGGATTGATCCTTTAGAAGTTTAGACCCTCAGTGCAACCTCAGCATATCTGCGTCGCTGTCCTTGTTCTAACAGGATTAGATGCGGACGGTCGACTTGAAACAGAGAGAGAGAGTGATGCTTATTAACTTGAGCCAGGGATTATGGGAAATTGGGTCATCCTTGCAGAACATGGTACACAGGTAGTCCATCTCAGACATTCAATTACTGTGAAATATGAGCGTAAATCCTGGCTGGGACTCGTCAGATCAGTAAGAGGATTAATGCCTTTAATGTCAGACAGAGGTGACAGAGGCTGCATGCTATCTGTTGCATATAATTAACAGTGTAATAAAGCATCTTCCGTAATAGTTTAGTGTCTAAACAGGTAAAAATGGCTCTTTTTTTAAGTGATATCTTGGTCTTTTGTGGCATCGCCTGACTTTTTCGCTCTCATTTCCAAAATGAACAGATATCATCACGACGACTATACACTTCAAAGAAGACAGGTAACATAACTACTCGAAATGAATCTTGAGGTCCCCAAAACTGGGTCCAAGTCAGCCACCTGTGTCACCGGAGGCCCCCGCACCCCACGCAAGGGACCCCTCAAGTTCAAGCAGAGGCAGACCCGTCAGTTCAAGAGCAAGCCTCCCAAGAAGGGAATCCAGGGGTATGTGTCGAGAGATGCACAATTTATCATCAGATTTGTATAAATTATAAGAAGATATGGTGTGTAATCATCTTTTTGTTTGCAGATTTGGTGATGATATCCCTGGAATGGAGGGCTTAGGCACTGGTGAGATACATGATCTGTTTAAAATGCACAGTATATCTGTTGCTGTTACTTTCAGAGGCCTGATCAACATCACATCTTTGTCTTTTCTCCTTGTTTTTTTTTTTTACAGACATCACCGTCATTTGCCCATGGGAGGCATTTAATCACCTGGAGCTGAATGAGCTGGCCAAGTATGGTATCATCTGAGCCTTCCCTGCAATGTCCCTGCAATCTCCTGAGGATAACAGGCCATGGCCACGCACTTCAAATCATCTGCCTCAGGATCCGACTCGTAGATTTAAACGGAACTACTCTGAACCAACACCTACAACAAACTGTAACGAACACAAAAAATGGAAAAAAAGAAAAAAGATCTACAAAAAAAAACAACAACAACTTTCTGTCCTCTTATACTAGAGTCTTCTTCTTCTTCTTCTGATTCTGCTGCTCACACACACACAACCTCTGCTCACGTTTAGCATCTGTTGATTTGATCTTCACTAGATCTGCACTGCATCCTCTTCTCTTCTCCTCTACTCTCGCTCTTGCTCTCTTCTCAGACGCATTCCTACTTTCCTTTCACTCTTCTATCCTTCTCACGGACAACACACGAAACTTACGACGCAAGCGAGGCAGCCTCAAAATTGAGTTTAAGTGACAAACCCGTGAAGTGGGTGGGTTCCCATTTCATGTGTTTTCGGCATCTCTTTTCGTCACCTTTTAGAGGCTTTTTCCATCAACGCTGAATCTATAAAATAAAAAACCTGAATTCTGTAGAGACTGGACACCAGTTTGTCATTGCTGAGCGTAAACTTTAATATATATCCCTCCTTTCACTCTGTTATGACCTTACCTTTAACTGCACCCATCTCCATCAGGATATACGTTTTCAGGGATAATTTCAGTTCAGTTTGAGCTTTTATGGTAAAAAAGAATAATTTAAACATCTGCCCAAATTGACTTAACCAAGGAGGTACAGTATCTTCCATCATTGTGTAGCATCGTTGTGCTAACACTAGCTTGACATCTCTTCTCATTTGTATGTCTTGTACAATTATAATAATAATGTTTATGAAAACATGTATTTTATATTTGAATGTTTATTCAACACACTGTCACACTGTTCCCTGAGTGTTTTATTTGTGTTTTTAAGCTCATCATCTTAGCTCTCATTTGTTGATTTGTTGAATGAGTTTTCCTTTTTTTCTTCCTCGTTGTCCTGCCATCATCCATTCATCCGTCCATTCAGTGTTTCTCATTTCATCATCATCATCATCATCGTCATCGTCATTTATCCTCCATTCTTTCATTCATGTTTAGACAGTGAAGTGTTAACCTCCACAATTAAACTTGTACCAGTGTGTTGTACGTATAAGATCAATGATTCATACCATGAGTTGCATTTAGATTTGCATTATAATTTCTATTATCTTGGCTTTATCTTTTTGCACTGATGATATTTAGCTGATCTTCCCAATGAATGATTGCACTGTTAGTGAAAGACAGCAGCAGAGAGACGAGGGGGATGGATGTACACGTACATATCTGAAGTGATGTGTAATGGAGCTTTGTCCTCTCTACAGGACGAGGAATAAAAATAAAGCATAAAGAGAGGAAAATAAATACTGTGTTTTATTTATTCTCATTAAAATTGTGCTTCTGATGGCATTAAATAATCTCATTTAAGAAGGTGGAACCAGAAAAATTTTGGCATAATTGCTCTTTTTTTTTTTACTAAAACAAAATGAAAACAGTTGCCAATTCATTTTCTGACAATTAGGCAAATTGTTACATCTCTAATCTATGTAAGATGGTTTAATATTTTTGACACATCAAGAAATTACAGTAGCCTTACAGAAAATAGAAACTATAATAATTACAAATAAATTGCCATGTGCACATTATAAATCATATTAGAACTTTTTCGGATTAATTGCAACTCTATAAATGCAGTTTCATTCAGCTTCTTTTAACAGCGAGTAACCAATCAGTGAATGTGAAATGTATGTGCTCTGAATAACAGAAGTATTGATAAATATATTAAGATAAATGGCTAATTCTACTTCACTGTGACTGACAGTTTAAAGGTGTTGTTATATTTAAACATGAATACATGGCTGGACGCTGCTCATTCATTATTGACAGTAACAACAAATCAAAATGAAACAGCTCTGCTTCACAGTGCAAGGCATGTGGTGTAAAGTTTGGGTCTCTCGACACAGCAGAGACTCTCTCTCCTACACAGAACACAGTGACACTGATGAATCGGGCCAGAACCACAGCTGAAACCCAAATGCAGCGTACAGAGGTTGACTGAATGTGGTGTTGAAGGTGTGGAGGTGGATCAGTGTGCCAGAGGAGACTCTGTAGAAGGACAGAATACCAGCGGGATAGTCCACATACACTGCTACTGTGTTAGAGGCAGAGGAGGGGGAGAGGGAAGAGGAGGATGTGGAGGAGGAGATGGGTGTTATTCTGTTATTGTGGCAAACATAGTATCCAACCTGAGAGCAGCTCAGACTCCAGGACTGATCATTCCTTCCAAACAAGCAGTCAGCTCTGTCTCCTTTCCTTCTGATTCCTCCGTAGCTCACTGATACATTAACCACTCCTCTCCAGCTGACCTCCCAGTAACAGCGATCAGTCAGAGCATTTCTACACAGCAGCTGAGGATAGTAGTCAAATCTGTCTGGGTGAAGAGGATATAACTGATCCTCCTCCATATGTGTCACCTTCCTGTTGTTGTCAGACACTTTGAGGAATCCATTTGTTGTGTTTGAGTCCAGTTCCAGTTCACAGGCATCTGATGTACAGAAGAAATACACAGCCTGTTAAATTTTTGTTTCCAGAAAACCACAAACCATAATTCACAATTCAACAAACCAATTGTATTCCTTGTGTGCAAATGCATCATTACTACATACTTATATGGTTAATGTTGACATTATGACCAATGTCTTACAGGGATAGTCATTGGTAGTGTCTATAATGTGAATTCCTGGAAATGTAATGTTCATCTGTAATTTTCTGGAGTGGTAATTTACATAACTGAGATAACTTGTTTGTAACTATGTATAAAACACTCACACTTCCTCAGACCAGGTGTCAGTCTGTGCAGTCCACCATGGTCCACCCTGGAGGAAGAGACATAGTCACATTCATCTTCATACACCTTAACTCATATACACCATTAAACATGAACCAGGGTTCTTCAGTTAATAATAACTGCAATAATAATATGGATAAATATAATGATAACTTTATTTATATAGCAAATTTCATACACAAAATGCAGCTAAAAATGCTTTACATTTGAAGCAATAAAACACAAGAACAAACATGTACAGCAAGTAAATTCAACAGCATAGATGAAAATACATTAGGAAGCAAGTTTAAAGCATGAAACACAAGATAAGAAATAGGTTAATTAAAACATTTGATTAATAAAGTTAGTCAGAATGTCTGTCCACCTCTCTGTCCATACCTGAGAATGTTTATCAATCTGTTATTACCTGAGTGTGTCCAGTCTCCAGTGTGGGTCCTTCAGTCCAGCAGATAGCAACCTCTCTCCTGAGTCTCCTGGATGATTGTAGCTCACGTCCAGTTCTCTCAGTTGAGAGGGATTGGAGCTCAGAGCTGAGGCCAGAGAAACACAGCCTTCCTCTGTGATCAGACATCCTGACAAACTAAATACACAAACACACACACACAAACCTTGGTAAACTTGATAAAATATCAGCATTTATGGCTGTCAGAGTGCACTCCCTGACTTAAACCAGCGGGGTAAGGTCTTTAGTTTTTTCACTTTAGCAGTTGGTCTTGGTCTACTCGTGTATGTAGAGAGCCAGTTAACCCAAACTAAATTTGCCAAATGACCCTTCAGAAACACCTGAACACTGACCAGAGAGTTGCCAGTCTGCAGTGTGATCTCTCCAGTCCAGCCGACAACAGCTTCACTCCTGAATCCTGCAGGTTGTTGTTACTCAGGTCCAGCTCTATCAGACAAGAGGACTCGGAGCTGAGAACTGAGAACAGAGCTGCACAACTTCTCTCTGAGAGGTCACAGCCATTCAGCCTGAAGAAGAATTCACAAGAAGTCAATTCATTCAAATTAGAGCTCAGAAGTTCATCTTTTTGAACAGCTGGTGGACACTAACCTGAGAGTTGCTAGTCTGCTGTGTGGTCTCTCTAGTACAGCAGACAGAAATGTTACTCCTGAATCCTGCAGGTTGTTGTTACTCAGGTCCAGCTCTCTCAGCTTAGAGGACTGGCAGCTGAGAACTGAGGCCAGAGCTTCAAGACTTCTCAGTGATAGCTTACAACCTCGCAGCCTGAGGAGGATCTTTAGTCAGTCAATTCATAGATTGGATATAGAGTATAAAGTAAATAAAAACCTGCTGTAAAAGCTTTTACAGACATATGAGTACTGACCTGAGAGTTTCCAGTCTGCAGTTTGGACACTCCAATCGAGCAGACAGCAGCCTCACTCCTGAATCCTGCAGGTTGTTGTTACTCAGGTCCAGCTCTCTCAGACTAGAAGACTGAGAGCTGAGAACTGAGCACAAAGCTGCACAACTTTTCTCTGAAAGGTTACAGCCACTCAGCCTGAGGAGACAATAATGAACAAGATAGGGACAGGGGCACATAGAAGGAACAGAGATCTCAATATATGTTTGAAAAATCAAACAAACATTCAGTAATATCAGTCACACAATATCAAGACATCAGTGAGCTTTTCTGTAGCTAGAGTTAATAGTTTTTACATTTCTCAATTCATTAAATACAAACTATACCGTGATCTCACCTGAGAATTTCCAGTGTACAGTTGGGACTTTCCAGTCCAGCAGATAGCCGCTGCACTCCTGAATCCTGCACATTGTTGTTACTCAGGTCCAGCTCTCTCAGACAAGAGGACTGAGAGCTGAGGACTGAGGATAGGGCTTTACAGCTTCTCTCTGAGAGGTCACAGCTAGCAAGCCTAATTATTGATGAAAACAGTTTGATAATGTTTATTTTCCAAAAAGCTAAATTAATACATTCATATGTATAGAGTGATCCATTAACTTACAGAGCTTTGGTGGAGGGTTTGAGCACAGGCAGCAGCCACATAAGAGCCTCCTCTGAAGCAGAGTATTTCTTCAGGTCAAACACATCTAGATCTTTTGCTGATAACAGTAGGATGAAGACCAGAGCTGACCACTGAGCAGGTGACAGTTTGTCTGTGGTGAGACTTCCTGAACTCAGGTAATGTTGGATCTGCTCCTCTAGAGAGCAATCCTTCAGTTCATTCAGACAGTGGAACAGATTAATGCTTCTTTCCGCAGACAGATTCTCACTGATCTGCTCCTTGATGTACTTAACTGTTTTTTTTCTGGTCTGTGAGCTACTGCCTGCCTGTGTCAGCAGGCCTTGTAGGAGATTCTGATTTGTCTGAAGTGAAAGGCCCAGGAGGAAGCGGAGGAACAAGTCCAGGTGTCCGTTTGGACTCTGTAAGGCCTTGTCCACAGCACCCTGGTAGAAACCTGTTGATTTGCCTCGGAAAACACCACAACACCAGGAAGTTTTTTGATCCCCTGCTAGCAGATTGATTCCAGAGTTGATGAATGTCAGATGGACATGAAGAGCAGCCAGAAACTCCTGAACACTCAGATGAACGAAGCAGAACACTTTGTCCTGGTACAGCCCTCTCTCCTCTTTAAAGACCTGTGTGAACACTCCTGAGTACACTGAGGCTGCTCTGATATCGATGCCACACTCTGTCAGGTCTGATTCATAGAAGATCAGGTTGCCTTTCTGCAGCTGCTCAAAAGCCAGTTTTCCCAGAGACTCAATCATCTTCCTACTCTCTGGTTTCCAGTGTGGATCTGCCTCAGCTCCTCCATCAAACTTGACATTCTTCAGTTTTGTCTGAACTACCAAGAAGTGGATGTACATCTCAGTCAGGGTCTTGGGCAGCTCTCCTCCCTCTCTGCTTTTCAACACATCTTCCAGAACTGTAGCAGTGATCCAGCAGAAGACTGGCATGTGGCACATGATGTGGAGGCTTCGTGATGTTTTGATGTGGGAGATGATGGTGTTGACCTGCTC
Organism: Scomber scombrus; assembly: GCF_963691925.1. Classification (NCBI taxonomy): domain Eukaryota; kingdom Metazoa; phylum Chordata; class Actinopteri; order Scombriformes; family Scombridae; genus Scomber; species Scomber scombrus. The sequence goes on from NC_084990.1 coordinate 21,563,681, forward strand.
CTCATCTCTAAATCTCTTCCTGAAGTACTCCTCCTTCTGTGGGTCAGTAAACCCTCTGATTTCTGTCATTATGTCAACACACTCTGGAGGGATCTGATTAGCTGCTGCAGGTCGTGTGGTTATCCAGAGGCGAGCAGAGGGAAGCAGTTTCCCCCTGATGAGGTTTGTCAGCAGCACATCCACTGAGGTGGACTCTGTAACATCAGTCAGGATCTCAGTGTTGTGGAAGTCCAGAGGAAGTCGACACTCATCCAGACCGTCAAAGATGAACACAACCTGGAACTCTTCAAACCTGCAGATTCCAGCTTCTTTGGTTTCAGTAAAGAAGTGATGAACAAGTTCCACCAAGCTGTATGTTTTCTCTTTCAGCGCATTCAGCTCTCTGAAGGTGAATGGAAATGTGAACTGTATGTCATGGTTGACTTTGTCTTCAGCCCAGTCCAGAGTGAACTTCTGTGTTAAGACTGTTTTCCCAATGCCAGCCACTCCCTTTGTCATCACTGTTCTGATTGCTTCATCTCTTCCAGGTGACGTTCTAAAGATATCTTGACATCTGATGGTTGTTTCTGGTCTGACTGGTTTCCTGGATGCTGTTTCAATCTGTCGGATCTCATGCTCATTATTGACCTCTGCGGTCCCTCCCTCTATGATGTAGAGCTCTGTGTAGATCTGATTCAGAAGAGTTGGGTTTCCTGCTTTAGCGATCCCCTCAAACAGACACTGGAACTTCTTGTGCAGGTTAGATTTGAGTTTACGTCGACACTTTACAGCACGAGTTCCTGAATGAACAAACAACAAATCAAATCAGTGAGTCAGAGAAATATAATGTCAAAGTGTTTTTATATATATTTTGTTTCCTCTATTGGTTTTACTCAGCTCATGAGTGGTGGAAAAACAGCCTCTGATTTGATGCATATGTGTGAATAATATTAACAGCAGAGTTTCAAAATATAAACCTCCTCCATGTTGCCTCTGTTTCCTCCACATCATTTTAACTCTGTTAAAATCCTCTTACTGCTCTGCAGATGGTCAGCCAGCTCCTCCTGTTTCATTCTCCTCAGGAAGTGCAGTGTGATCTTCAGAAATGCCTCTCTGCTGTTCCTCCCCTGCTCGTCCTCCCCACTGTCTAACATTTCCTCATCCTCACTCTGACCCTCTAAGCCTTTTGGATTGTCTGGACTCAGAACCCTTTGGACTCTTTTCAACTCATTTTTCACAAAAGTGATGATATTCTCCTCCAGCAGCTGGAACAGAAAAAAAGCACAGAGCATTTTTTATTTAAACTTAATTTAAACATGTGACTGTCACTGACATCTGTCATTCTGAAGGTATGCTGGTCTAAACAGAGCTGTTAGGACCTTAATGGTACTAACTAATGGTACTAGTATCTAATATTAAAAGCTGTGTTTGTACATGTACACACCATAAATATGTGCATGTCTGTTGGATGCTGCTGAGAAAACTGACCCCTGGGTACCTCTGTGCTCTGCTGCTGATCTCTGTGGGGAAAACATCACACTTAAAGACATCCAATGACTTAAAGCTGCTGCTTATCAAACAACTTCTGTCATGGTCACAACATGAATTATACTGTTAATGCGGTTCTCATTTTGATGTTTTATCTTGAATTATGGGGTGCTGGATTAAACAGTTCCTTTTATCAAAATACATACACACTGAAAAATATCTTTTTATATTCATACTTTTCACCAACTGATTTTCCATCCTTAAACCAAATAGATCTATCCATGGACCTGTCACTCTTCATGGACACACAGCTGGGTTCAGCAGATTCTGGTCTCTGCTCATGGATCCTGACACATACAAAGAATTTGCAAATGAGTTTAGTTTTTTGACCAGATCATATCTCAGGAACTAAAGGAAACCCTACAACTTACTTAAATTTAATTACATTAAATAAGTAACAGTCTTCATATATCACATTGCAAGATATTTTCATTGAAGAAATTTTCTTTCCTATCTTGTTTGACTTATGTTTGAAGTTTTTTGTGCTCGTGATGATCTGCACTATTAAAGAAGAGGTTTTCCATCCTTAGTTCATGGTATGTGCAAGACAACATGCACAATGTATCTTGGGGTCTTCTTCACAGTGAGTTCCAGTAAGATGGAGCATGAGGTCGACAGGTGGATCAGTGCAGCATCAGAAGTAATCCAGCTATTTGGACCATTATGGTCAAGAAGGAGCTGAGCCAGAAGGCAAAACTATCAAATCCCAGTCAGTGGCAGACTCCCTTCAAGGCACATTATCCCAAACAGAACAAATCTCCCATTGGAACACATTCAAGCCCCATTCATCACCACATATTCCCTTGAGGAGAGAATGACTTAATTGTGGGCCGTGGAAGCAGAATAATGTTCAAGTTATGTTCTCCATACTCATAGCAACAGCTGATTTTTGCCACTGTGTTGGAATTATGGCTGAATCTTAGTGGCATATCAAGCACTCCTCTGTTTCTGTGTCACCAGATTAAGTCCTTTTTCAGGTTTCACTCAGTGCTTTGTGTTATATAGCTCAAAAGTCCAAGTTATGTGCTGAAGTGTTCATTCAGGAGTTTGTCACAAAAATGTTGTGTCGAGTTGGGTCAACAGACCTGTATTTATAAGGCTTTACAGAAAATATGGCTGTTACAATCAGGATTGTCTAATATAAACAATACAGTAAAAGTCTGTGGACTTACTGTGTTTCACACTTGTGTCCTTTAAAAGTAATTGGTTTATCCATGGACCTGTCACTCTTCATGGACACACAGCTAGGTCCAGGAGAGTCTGGTCTCTGCTGATGGTCTCTGATACAAATAAAGGAATGGCAAATACACATTTTCATGAATAGAGGCCTTAATTTCCCTCACTGGCAAAGAGAACCACAACTTTATTTGGGACAGGCTAATATTAGAGACAGGCCCTCATTTTTAATTGTACCTGTTAATGCAAACTTAAAACGTAACTCCATGTTACAATGCTACAATTTTATTTAGTAGATGCTTTTGTCCACGTACATATGAGAGTTAATGCAACAAAAGCAATGCTGTAGTGAGGAGAGAACAAGTTCAACAAGTTCAGGTCCAGTAGGATGTAGATGCCAACAAGCATTGTATTGAGATAATGCGAAGTGCATAGAAGCAGATTCTATTTTTTATTTTATTTTATTTTATAAGTCCATCAAGTACAGAGGTGTTCACAAAAGAGCTGGGTCTTAAACTTTTTCTTAAATAAAGGGACTCTGTGGATTGGATAGAGTTTGTAGTGACCAGAAGACTGAGAGTGTGGATTGACTTACTTTTCACTATCATGCCCTTTAAAAGTAATTGGTTTATCCATGGACCTGTCACTCATGGACACACAGCTGGGTTCAGGAGAGTCTGGTCTCTGCTGATGGTTCCTGATACAAACAAGGAAATTGCAAATTAATTTAAACCTGGAAAATAGAGTTCTAACTGTGACCACAGTAAATAAATCGAAGATGAAAATGTATAATTTGACACTAAATTAGTTGCATTCTTCCATACCAAATATTTTAAGCAGGTGAAATGTTCTTTACCATTGTAGTAAATTAAGTAATCATTTTTGGTTTTGTAGGATTTCCCAGAGCATATTAAAGGAGAGGTAGGTCACCTCACCTGAAATAAACTGGTTAACTAACTTCAGTAGAAATTGTTACACTTCCAAGACATATACCACTTAATTTCAGGGAAAGGTGCAGGTGAATTACATGACACAGCAGAGGCCATAAATGAGTGATGGCACTGTTGGGAGTCATCTTAAATAAAATGCTTCACAAGCTTGACTAGCATGACCTTGAGTCTGTGTTGAACACCAAGTCTTCACTGCTATTGGACTTTGTTCCAATGGGAAGATGGCTTCTGACACATTTCTGGACACCTGAGAGTGCAGATTGACTTACATTTCACAATCATGTCCTTTAAAAGTAATTGGTTTATCCATGGACCTGTCACTCTTCATGGACACACAGCTAGGTCCAGGAGAGTCTGGTCTCTGCTGATGGTCCCTGATACAAATAAATAAATGGCAAATACACATTTTCATGAATAGAGGCCTTTATTTACCTCATTGGCAGAGAGAACCACGCCTTTATTTTGGACAGGCTAATATTAGAGATATGCCTTCATTTTTCCTGTTAATGCAAACTTAAAACGTTCCCCATGTTACAATGCTACAATTTCATTTAGAAGATGCTTTTATTCACGTACATATGAGAGTTAATGCAACATAAGCAATGCTGTAGTGAGGAGAGAACAATGCCAGTAAGTGCCACAAAGCTAAGTTCAGGTCCAGTAGGATGTAGATGCCAACAGGTAGTGTATTAAGGTAATGCATAGAGTGCATAGAAGCAGATGCTATTTTTTAATTTTTTTAATTTTATTTCATATGTTCATCAAATAGGCTGGGTCTTAAGCTTTTTTTAAGGGACTCTGTGGATTTGATAGAGTTTGGTAACTTGTTCTACCACCAGGGAACTAGAGGAGAAGAGTCTGGCTATTGACTTAGGGCCCTGTTGTGGTGGCACCAGGCTTCTTTCATTGTCAAAGCGTAGTGCACAGTTGGGTGCATAGACCTAAATGAGGGAATTCAGGTAGGCGGGAGCCAGTAAGGAGTTGCAGTCGTCAATGCATGATATTACACAAGCTTGTACCAGGAGTTGTGCTGCATGCTCTGACAGGTAATAATCTTCCTGATGTTGTACAGGGCAAATCGACACAACTAAGCAATCAAGGCCATGTGAACCTTAGAGGTTAGTTAGTCATCAATCGTGACACCCTACCTATGGGCAGACTTTGTGGGCTGATTCGAGCTGAATATTGATCTGTTGATGTGTAGAGGGACCGTTAAACTGTTGTCTTGATCATTTCAGTATAAGGTCCATTTCTACAGACACTAACTCCATCAGTACGACAACAGCCATATCAGGTGTCCACATGCCCTTTTCCCCAATGATGTAAAGCTCTCATGACTGAAACATAACTCTCCAGAATTCTCATATTGTCTTGCAACCTTTCATGTATAGATAGGATTTGAATGTTAAATAAAAGGATTGGAAGGATTGGGAGCCACAGCAAACAAACAACTGGAAATAAACACATGATGTCTGCGAAAAAATAAAGCAGTTGTCTGTTGTACCAATGGAGTTAGTGCTGTGGACATTTTTTTTTACTCAGTTTACTATGTGAGCTGTTGTAATGGGCTACCCCATTTGTATGTTGCTTTGGACCAAAGCATAAGCCAAAATAATAAATGAAATGTTGAAAGCATTGATATTAAGTACTTTTAAGTATTTGTCAGTTTCAGATTTTTACCTTTGATCAGCAGACTGCTGCCCATCGTTGAAGCCAATGAGTTTATCCACAGAGGAATCACTCCTGATTGCCATCCCGCTGGGATGAGGTCCAGGAGACTCTGGTCTCTGTTGATGCATCCTGATACAAATGTAGACAATAGAAACAGTTCAACTTAATAAATTAAGGATTTTGACTTCACTTTGAACAGTTTGCTGACTTACTGTGTTCCTGTTCTCTTCTCAGACATCCAGCCGATTCCAGGTCTAAGTCCACTTACAGGTTATGGACAATTAAAGATCCTCTCTCTGCTCTGACAGATTCTTGGAGAGAAGACAGATTCTCATAGAAACACCTTCATACAAACACAACAACCCTCTGGCAGAACTAGTGTGTGCAGAAAGTGGACTAATGCATCAAAAAATTACGCTACCTTAGCTTTCTCTTAACATGTAGCTAAACTGCTAACATGTAAGGCTGTGTGAGGGTATTAGATATTTTAGTAAGGCATGGTAAATCATTTAGGTTATGATGAAATTACAGTACAATTGTAGAAATTACAGAAATCAACACCTTTAATACCATTGTACCATGTTGAGTAACCAAGTACATTTACTCAAGTGTTATGCTTACAGTTATGAGGTACATGAAAATGACTTTAATATTTCAATTTTATGCAACTTTAATCAGTTCCCTCTATTTCAGAGGGAAACACTTTTTATCAAACTACGTATCTGAGAGCTTGCTACAGGTTACTTTAGAGATTAAGATTTTACACACAAAATATGTGATCATACAAATACATTTGAATTCAGAGCCTTTACTTTTAACAGACTATGTTTAATGTGGTATTAACAGTTTAAAGTTCTGAGTACTTTGTCTACCACTGACAGTGCCCACATTCTCAATTAGACAAAGGGTGAAAATAAGGTATGAAGTTAGGCCCTGTGACTGAGTTTTTCTAGGCCCCCGAAAACACTAAATCCACCCTCTGAGACAAACAATAAAATAGTGAAAAGCGTCAGTTACCTGTACTGTACACAGAGAAAATAATCCTCATCATGATGGTGGGTTAAAGTAAACTTTAACTAGGAATTGTCCAGGGGAATGATGTTTCTGAAATATAGTTCCTTTAAAAAGCAGAACTTCTTGTTGTTTTAATTGTTAGGCAACTGCTGACTGCAGACCACAAAGGAAGAAGTCAGGAGTTTCAAATGCTGACTATAGCGTCTTGGGCACTTTACTAGTGATTATAAAGGTAATCAGACCCTTAACTTGACTATAAGTACCAATACAACAATGGAAAAATACTCCAGCAAAAGTAAGTAAGTAACACAATAAGTAAAAGTAATAGTTTGATCCCATAATCCATTAGTCCCACCAAGTCTTCCAACCTAGGGATCGGGCCCATAGGGTCAGCAGATAAATGTGAGGGATGGTAAGATGATTAATGGGAGAGGAAAGAAGAAAAAACAACTATGTTCTGATACACAAATCTGTTTTCAGTTTTTGGACTTTTTCTCTATTCTTTTATTGAAATGAAACCATGTGAGAAGTTTAGAGGGGAAATCACTGGATGTTAACAACTCATAGACATCTGAAATGTGACCCTGACCACACTGCTTTTTGTAAGACGTCAAAAGCCAGAGTGTTGGAAACCACTGGTTTTATCTTTAATCATCTGTCATTTAAAAACTTTGGAGTGGAAGTAAAATGTAGCATAAAGTGGAACCAGTCAATATAAGTACCTCGAAATTGTACATAAGAACAGTACTTAAAGTAAATCTGCTTAGTCATTTTCCATCGCTGAACACACACTAAATTACTCTGTACACATAATCACATAGGTCAATGTTGGCAATACACATAAACACTATACAAAGGCAAGATTCAATCATATTTCATATCAGAACACTGTTAACTGTAGCCTCAATTTGTAAGTTAAGTTGTATCAGGCTTCAGCAGTTTGGACAGCATTATACATTATTTACAATATATTTTTGCACAGAGGTAAGTGCATTATGAAGGAATCTTCTAACAGTCATTATGAACAACAAGAGGAATGATTTCAACAAGAAAAACTGGTTTCAGTGTTCATTTGGGCACTTAACTTGGTTTAAGACAGACCTTAAATGAAGGAAATGTACTTTTAATGGAGTAAATTTACACTGTGCTACTTTTATTTAAGTATACAACATGGGAAGGTCTTGCACCACTGCTGTAAAACCAGACTGTACCACCAGTGTTGGGAAGGTTACTTTGGAAATGTAATAGTTTACAGATTACTAGTTACCTTAATAAGTAATGTAACTATTTCAATTACTTAATTAAAGTGATGTAACTTGATTACTTTTTTATCACTTTTCTAATGTTCTTACAAATGTTTTCAACTTTTGGGGAAAGTGTACCCAATAAGCCCATCAAGACATCATGGCCAGGGGAGATTCTAGGATCAGACCTTTAGGGGGCCCAGCTTCAAAACCCTAAATGACTTCACTGGATAACGTAAATTACAGCAAGAAGTATTTATACATAGTAGAGTGGTCTACTATAGTGTATAATAATAAAGGTTCAAAATAAACAGTCACAGCATTCTACAGAGAGGAGCCTGAGATAGTTAATGGACCCAAAGTACATTAAAGTTGTCAAACTAACTAAAACTAATCTGAAATAAAAAAAACAAAATGAAAAACAAAATAAAATGTTAAAAAACAATGAACATTTCAAAACAATAATAACCCTGACATCAACATTTTCATAAGTAATTTAACTGCACGTTGTTTCTAAGTAACTGTAACAGATTACAGTTACATTTATTTTGTTATTAAATTACGTAATGCTGTTATATGTAACTAGTTACTCCCCCAACACTGAGTACCACTGTAAGTAAAAACAGGACGGTGGAACGCAACACATCTTGTTTCAGTCGGGGTCGTTTCAGTGCGGATTGCGGAACCGGTGGGAGGCGATCGGACACTAATGTTTGCTACACCCGGTGTTTGAGTTTCTGTGGGATGAAACAGACAGAAAACGCTTCGTGAACTTTGTGTTGTTTTTTTTTTAACGAGGTCTGTCTCGCAACAAGGCTGTTATATATATCTCTACCGGGAGCGCTCACCCCCCCTCGAGCAACATGGCGGATAACATTGTGAGTATTATGGGCTGGTTGTGGTTGATGCTAACAGCGGCTAGCATCGGTTAGCCTGTTAGTCCGGAGTGATGAGGCAGCAGAATTAGCCGCGGAGCTAACGTTAGTCTGGGCCTGCTAACCAGTGTTACGCTCTAACTAGTGACCGTGTTATCTGGTGACTTTCTCACATTTTAGGATACGTTACGAGGGGGTGAATGAGCCTCATGAACACAATTGAACTTACACCAATGGTTAAGATACTTTAGATATTAAAACACATATGAAAAGTGATTAAACCATAAAGTGATTTCTATGTGAGAGTCACCAGATAACACGGTCACCAGTTATAGCATAACACCGGCTCATCTCAGCTGACGACATCCAAATAAAAACACACATTTATCGGCTTATAGGAGAGCTACAGTCAAGGATAAAGATGTCTTGATTACTCCTTTTCCTCATCTTAGTGGTTAAACATAAGCTAGAATATTTAAGGTGGAGTGTAAAGGTTGTTGATTCACACAAAAAAAAGTGACATTGTTTTTGTTGACTGACATGTATTTGCTGCTAAGTTCAGTCTAAATCTAAATGCTATAAAGTCATGTTAATGTATTTTAAAGGGGGAGGGAGGGGAGGTTATGTTTATATGACATGTTTTGCACTGTCATCGCTGTCATAATGTCCTGACACCAACACACACGGGGGGGAGCAGCTCCTGTGTTTAGACTGACAGGCAGTGGGGGAAGAAGTATCCAGATCCTTCACTTTAGGAATGAATGATAATACAGCAATCTAGAAAATACTCCATTACATGTAAAAGTCCTGCATGCAAAACATTAGGCAAGTAAAGTATTATGAGCTTGATTTAGTTAAAGTATTACAGTAAAAGTACTGCAGTATTATGAGTGATGTAGTATGCAGTATTACAGTAAAAGTACTGCAGTATTATGAGCGATGTAGTATGCAGTATTACAGTAAAAGTACTGCAGTATTATGAGTGATGTAGTATGCAGTATTACAGTAAAAGTACTGCAGTATTATGAGTGATTTAGTATGCAGTATTACAGTAGAAGTAGTGGTTTGGTCCCTCTGACTGATATATTATTATATATGACATCATTAGATTATTAATAGTGAAGCATCAGTGTTAGAGCAGCATGTTACTGTTGTAGCTGCTGGAGGTGGAGCTAGTTTACACTACTTTATATACAGTTAGCTAGTTTAGTCCAGTGGTTCCCAACCTAGGGGTCGAGCCCCTCCAAAGGGTCAGCAGATAAATGTGAGGGTTGGTGAGATGATTAATGGGAGAGGAAAGAAGAAAAAACAAAGTTCTGTTACACAAATCTGTTTTTACTTTCAACATTTATTGAAATGAAACCATGTGAAAAGTTTAGAGGGAAAAATCACTATTTGGTGGAGCTGTTAACAACTCGTAGACATCTGATATGTGAGCCCGACTACACACTGGTTTAACAATGTGTTATATTTTAAAAGCTTGTTATATTAATCATTGTGTCAAATCTTCACCTGAAAAGTAACTAAAGCTGTCAAATAAATATAGTGGAGTAGAAAGTACAATATCTCCCCCTGAAATGTTGTGGAGTTGAAGTATAAAGTAGCATCACATGGAAATACTACAGTAAAGTACAAGTACTTCAAAATTGTACCTAAGTAAAGTACTTGAGTGAATGTACTTTGTTACTTTTTTCACTGCTGCTGACAGGTGCTGAAACTTTTATTAGCCCAGTGTTATTTGTGTTTGTGTGTAGCTAACAATAGATTGTTGGTAACTTTGACTCTGACATCTGAATACTACTTCTTTTTTTGTCGTCTTTTTTTAGATCGTCAGGGTACAGTCCCCGGATGGGATGAAGAAAATTGCTGCCACCAAGAGGGACACTGCTGCTGCTTTTTTGAAGAAGGTACAAAGTGTAAAAAATTAACATCTTTTGAGGTCAGCAGGAGTCACGCTTATCTGTTATTTTTCATGCTGACTTCTTCAAATCCTGAAGTCTTTGATTAGTTTCTGCAAGGGTACAACATGTATACCACAGCTTTAAAGGACAAGTTGTCTTAAAACAACAGTCAGGAGCCCAAATGAACATTAAATCATATTTTTCTTGCTGTAATCATTCCTCCTGTTCATACTGACCATTAGAAGATCCCTTCATAATGCACTTACAATGGAAGTGATGGAGGACTAAATCCACAGTCCTCTCTCTGTGCAAAAATGTATTTTAAAGTTGATCTGAAGCTAATATGAACTTCAGCCGTCCAAATGAGTCAAATCAAGTAGATATCTTTCAACGTTAGTGTTTTTAGTACCAAAGTCTTTTTGTTACTATACTTCCACCACAGCTCAAAGAGGGAATTTGATGCTAAAAAGACTGTAAATGTGTCAGATATCCACTTGATATGACTAACTCAGACTGCTGGAGCCTCATATAAGCTTCACATCTACTTTTAAACAACTGTGTGGAAACACTGAGGATTTTGGCCCTCATCATCGATTGAAAGCACATTTCAAGGAGAACTTTTAATAGCCAGTATGAACAGGAGGAATCATTACAGCAAGTTAAACCTCTGTCAGTATTCATATGGGCACATGTTTGTTGTTTTAATACACACTTAAAAAAAGGTGAAACTCTCCTTTAATGTGTCTACAGCAGGACAAACACTTATCTTAAATAACAATCATGTCTCTCTGGGTTTTGTTTACGCCTGCTCAGTGTTCATTTATGTATGAGGCTGTGAAGGCTGTAGCAGATCAGTCCTGCGGTGCTCTGCTGGTGTTTATTATTGACATGTGGCTTTCAGGGGAAATTTGTGTTAAAGGGAGAGTAGTAGATGCTATATTTAATATTTATCTCATCACAGCTGTTTTACAGGTTATGGTTTACAGCCATACAGAGGGCATGCCTCAGTTTTGTTCTCTTTTCACACAAAAGCACGTTAAAAAATAGTAATAATTACATTTGAATCACGTATGGGATTTCGAAAAAGCCCTAAAATTAGAGCCTTGTTCCAGCCGGCCTGTCACAGACAGAGGAGCATTGCAGCAGCGCCTCCATTAAATATTCATGTGTCTGTGTAGAAGCAGGATGATGTAGCCCCGGAGATCAATGGAGGGAATATTGTTCATTCCAGTCCCGGCTGATGTGGAATAGAAAACCAACCAACGGGTGAGCGGCAGACAGTCTGAGCACTGCAGGTTATATTTCTGCAGCAGAGGCAGAATAAAAGGAGCTCAAATTATGTTCTGTCCCGTACAGTTTCACCCAGTGCATAGCGATTGGTATATATGTGCTTTTTATGTGTGGCTCAAGGGAGGAAAAAGATCGATTTCAATGCATGACTTGTTTAATTTTACAGTCACTTTAAGCCTTACACACTGTTCAGGTCAAATTTGAACCATTTTCACATTAAAAAACAATTCAAACACCCTAAATAACACCCTTTTAAGCCTGAGATTTTATGACTTTTTTACTAAAGTGGAATCACAGAATCTAAATGAATAAATAAAACATCAAACAAGCACAATAACATAAAAAAGCGAGATGGTTCCTAGCTATTTATTCTGTATTAAATGTTATTAGGAAATCAGATGTAATGCTAAGATAATCATACTGCTCAGAGTTCCAGCACCAGACTGACTCTCTACCTGATATGTGCAGTGGTGATATAAAATAAGCGCCAGTGGATACTCTTTCCAACCACCTCGGTGCTCTTTATAGCTTATTTTGGCTCAACCTGCTACGACCTCATGAGGTGCTCAGATTCTCTCTCGTGCCAAGAGGATCTTTGCTAATCTGCTTTGACTGCGTGATTGGAGCTCTTTTAAAGAGTGGGACGACCTCCACATGCACCTTTTTTCACTGGCACATGCTAATCTGAATTATCTCCCAGTTGATTCTGAAGACATTCGATTCAGTGACATGATATAAATCTGATTATATACAGGAAAATAAATGTGAACTAAAATGTGGAATAAATATAATCCACTTTTAACAACGCAACACTACGGTTTGTGACAAATTATGTAAAATTTGTTAGAAAAAAGTGGTTGTTTTTATGGTAGGTCCTGCTCAATATTGACAAAATGCTTTTATGTTTTTTTTAATGAAGTAATTATTTGTATATATGTAAGTATACCTACATACACTGTAGGTGGATCAAATATTAAATATTCATCATTCTTTTGTGGTTACACCATTTGACTTTTTCAGGAGTATTCAGTCTTATGCCTGATGTCCTGATGCTGCGTTTAAGACAATTTTTAAAGATGTTTTTGAATTGTTCATATAGCCAACCCTTATTTGTCACGGACACATTTATAGGTAGTGATAATCCCAGACTGTTATTTTAGACAGTATGCTCATAAATTGTCTCCCGTGTCTCTCACAGGTGGCCAAAGAGTTTGGATTCAATTCCAACGGGTTTTCTATTTACCTGAACCGCAACAAGACCGACGAGATCCTTTCTCAGAACAAAGCCCTCAGCCTGCTTAAGATCAAGTGAGTAGAAGCAAACCTTGTTGATCAATAAAGCTTTGTTACTGCGTTAAAATAATGGTGTTATAGTCAGCTTGCTCCAGAAAGCTGATTTCTTAACTGTTATGTCAATAAGAAACCTGGTTTCTGTAATTAGCGTAGGAGATAAGATAGACCTGATTTACTTCTGTAGGTTTCCTCTGGAGTTTGGAGATTTCTCTGCCATGTAAAAGCATAACTGGGTTTCTTGATCAGCTTTTTACAACTATGCATGCACACAACAAAATACTGCAGACTGCAAGAAAGCCGTTACACACAGTGATGCAACCTTCATATTTAAAACTACCCAGCTAGAATTTAAACCGACACAGCAAAGCCTGTAGAAGGCTGTATAAGTCAGATTACCATCGCTGAACATTTCATTGTTAAATTCAGACATTTTCTCGCCGTCTGTAACTAATAAAGTCAAAGTCCATGAGCCACATATTTGCTTCCAAATAAGGTTGCAGGAAGGTTATTGATCTGCATTTACAGTAACCCGGTAACAGAGAAGAGTACCCAGATAACCATAGTAACCTTAAGTGCATGTAAATGCCTGTATGCCTGTTTGACTGTATGTGAATGTAGTTTTTGTGTGTTTTTTTTGCCACCTGCTTCATTCTTTAACAAATTCCCATGAAGCTTTAACCATCTTATATCTGTCTGGGTTTTCTTGCAGGCATGGCGACATGTTGTATCTGTTCCCTTCAGGATCCTCGACCTCCTCCGGGGAAGTAATGGACACGGCCACCCCACATTCATCTACGTCGCTACCATCCATCTCATCCTCTTCATCCTCCTCATCGACCTTCCTGATCCCTCGGTCCTTCTCAGCACCCCAGGTCCAAGAGGATGAGATCGATCAGTATCTGACCAAGCAGGACGGCAAGATCTACAGGAACAAAGATCCACAGCTGTAAGAAAGAGACTCACACGTGTGTTTTTACACCAAGGATTGTAATTAAATACAGATAGAAGATATTTAAATGGTCTTTTTCTTGTTGCAGATGTCACCATGGTGCTCTCGGCAAATGCGTGCACTGTGTACCGTTAGAGGTAAGACACTTCCTTCTTGTTTTTGGTTTCTAACATTCAAAATAAAAGCACCTCTGATATAAGACTTGATTTTATTCATTTTAACTCTGCATTTTTTTATTTCCAGCCTTTTGACGAAGACTACCTGAATCACCTCGACCCACCAGTCAAGCACATGTCATTCCACGCATACATTCGCAAGCTGACCGGGGGAGCTGATAAGTAAGAATCTCCACCAGCAGTTGTTTAAAAAAAAAAAATCTCATCGGTGGAAAATAACCATGATCCATTTAGTCAGATTCTAACGCTGCTTTCACCTCCCGCAGAGGGAAGTTTGCAGCTCTGGAGAACATTAGCTGTAGGATCAAGTCGGGCTGTGAAGGCCACCCTCCCTGGCCTGAGGGGATCTGCACCAAGTGCCAGCCCAGCGCCATCACACTAAACAGACAGGTATGTTCTGGATCCAGAGTGTTTTTTTTAATCAAATCTGAAGACATGCTTAAATTCAACTTTTTTGTTGTTGTTCTTTTTCCAGAAATACAGACACGTGGACAACATCATGTTTGAGAACCACACCATCGCTGACCGCTTCCTGGACTTCTGGAGGAAGACGGGCAGTCAGAGGATGGGCTACTTGTACGGCAGGTACACCGAGCACAAAGACATCCCTCTGGGCATCAGAGCCGAGGTGGCTGCCATCTACGAACCCCCACAGGTGAGAGACTCCTAAATATTTATATCAACATGCTTCAACTCTTAAAGTCGGTTTCAGTGTTTTTTTTATTGTACTGTAATATTGTTGTAAAGTGCTTATTAACCCTGTGTACTAGTCCTTTTAGTTTTTATTTAATATTGTCACGGCTGTGTTTCAGAACGCCTCTCAGAACAGTCTGGAAATGTTGGAGGATCCCAAAGCTGCAGCTGTGGATGAAATTGCTGCCAAACTGGGCCTACGCAAGGTAGGTTGGTAGTCTGGACACACAGTTTGCGTTTCACAGTGACCTTGATAAAGTGTTTTTTTTTTTTACCTTGATTATTTTTTATACTGAATACTGATAGTTTGCAACTCCAGCAGTGTGACAGACATAAAATGTAAACCCAAAGGCTTAACACAGATTCATGTTTTTCCATTAAATGTGGTCTAAATATTGAAGCCTTGGGTGCAGGAATTGATGTATAAGATAAGATTATTGATGCCCAGAAGGGAAATTGGCTGCAGTGCGAGTGAGGCAGAAAACAGATAAGAGTAATACATACAAAATAACAAGAAGTCAAGTAAATTACATTCAATCTATATGCATTATTTACATGGTAAGCTTTAAAATACTTAAATATATGGCCTGACATGTGCATCATAAAAAGGTTGTGCAGAAATAATCATACAGGCTGCAGTGATTCTGTCTTTTAAGTGCCAGCTCCAACATAAAACAGACAGGCCTGTTATATTTCTATGTATTATTATAGTCTGTGTGAAATGGTTCTAATTTATCTACAAATTGAATCCATTCAACATGAGTATTTTTGTGCATTAGTTGGTTCAACATGACTGCCATATGGCTAATGGGAAGCAACGCCATAAATCAAACCAATATATTACAGAGCATATTCATCAAAAAGGAAAAAGACTGTTTGATTTCATGCAGACTGATGTTACCGTCTTTTGTTCTTCTACACTGTTAGGATGTTTTCTCCTTTGTGATGTCTGGATTAAGGTGATTTTCAGGTTGGTTGATCAGTTTTCTGTCCTTTTGCTTTTTCCCCAGGTGGGGTGGATCTTCACTGACCTGCTCTCCGAGGACATGAGGATAGGCACCGTCCGCTACACGAGAAATAATGTGAGGATGCCGCTTCCTCAAAGACGATCTGTTCTTCAGATTTAACACACTGCTTTTCCCCCCAACATGTTTTTTTATCACTGTCCTTCCTTCTGTTAGGAATCACACTACCTGAGTGCAGAGGAGTGCATCACAGCTGGTTACTTCCAGAATCAGCAATCAAACACCTGCAGACTGTCTCGAGACGGACAGTTCGGCTCCAAATTCGTGACTGTGGTAGCAACAGGTATGTTTTTGTTCACTTGGAGGCTTGGAAGATAATATTTAACTATTCCTCTGGCCTCAGGGTGATTATATTGATATTGGCTGTGATGTGTTTCTAATTAATACTTTGTTAATATTTAGCTGATATTATGTAGTACTTTTTTGATTTCCTTCACTGAAGCCCTAAATTTGATATTTACTGTGAAGTTATAACGAGAAGTAAATCAAGAGAGATGTTCTGCACTTTCGGAGATAGAAATATGCCTTCAAAAGCCACAACTACAGCAATTAATCTTGATTATTTTCTCAATTAATTGATTAGTTGGTCTATAAAATGTCCAAAAATGTTTCAAAAATGTCTGTTTCCCATCAACAGTCCCTAACCCAAAGTTATTCAGTTTTCTATAAGAGAAGATATATATAATACTCACATTTGAGAAGCTGGAATCAGAGTTTGGACTCAGAGAATGATTGATCTGTTATGAAAATAGTTCATTATTTTCTGTCAATTGTTTTATGGACTGAGAACTACATTACCACATTTCTTTAAATCTCACAGATGACACTGATTAATTATTATTTGGTCATCTGTCAAAAACAACAGCTCATGTTGAAATGTGAAATATTCCTGAGCTTTGTTTAACTGTAAGTCGCATGATATAGAGCGACTTCATCTCTTATTGACCGTCTATTTGCTGCTACACTAAAGTTAATTTATTGTAAATGTCTAGTAAAGTATGTAAATGGTTGATATAGTAGTTGTGAAGCCAGCGGAGCAGTTTAATACGAGACAGACGTTCTCTGTTCAGCCTGTGGGATCCATGCCAGCTGTTTACACTTCCCTTCATTTAAAAACCCACAACGCTTCCTCATATACTTGTTCTCAAAAAAGCACAAAACAAAACAGTCATTTGCATTAATGAATAAATGGCAGCTGAAACTGGCATCATAGGTAAACATCTAATGCCAGCCGGGGGAAAGTTGCATCTGTTTTTACTTTATATTAATAAAACCTCAGCAGTCTGTTGACAGATCAGTTTCATATGTAGAGCTGAAGAGGCCTTAGATAGTAAGAGACACTCAGCAAACTACACTGACACAGATATTGGAGTTTAATAATGTTGTAATCATAAAAGTAATAGATAATAACTATTTTAATGTAAAATAGGGCAAATATGTGCTCAAAAGAGACCTGAGAACAAGGACCATAATCAGACAAGCACATAACAGAAAAAACAATACTGTGCAATATTAGTATTTCATGTATACTACTAATTTCAATTCAACTGTGCAATATACATATAATATAAATATATCTTTTCTTTCACTTTAATCTGTGCAATAACAATATCATCTGGTATATTATCACTCAATACGAATATTATTATTGTAAATAGTCACTATTATTTTATTGCTCTTACTGTTTTTTGTCCACTTTGCTGCTATAATAATGCAGATTTCACCATTGTGGGACTAATAAAGGAATCTCTTATCTTATCTTAAACTACAGACAGCCACAATCAATAATAGATAGATTTTAAAAAACACAAGAGTCATAAAGTACATCAGATAATAAAGCTTTAAGGAGTATGACAGTCTCCAGTTTGATTGATTGATCTAGTTCATTGCATTTAAAAGAGCTCCTGAAACCAGTTGTTCTAAGATAACTTCATTATATGAGATATAATACGGTCATGTAGTTACTGGATCATGTGCTGTAGTTACAAGATAGAAATATTATTTTTTTTATAGATAAATAAATAGATAAAATCATGAAATGTATAAATACTGTTTAGCCTGCTAGTTTGATTAAATAATACATTTTAGGACATCACTTAATGTATGATGTGTAATCAAGTGATGTAATAAGCAACATAAGTGGCACATGTGTCTTCTGAGCAGTGTGACTGTTTTTAATTTAAACAGACTTAACATAATTCACCTGAACATCTGTCTGTCTCCGGCTCTGTGCACACAGGCGGTCCAGATAACCAGGTGCACTTTGAGGGATACCAGGTGTCCAATCAGTGCATGGCTCTGGTGAGAGACGAGTGCCTACTGCCCTGCAAAGACGCTCCCGAGCTGGGCTACGTTAAAGAGTCCTGCTCCGAGCAGTACGTACCAGACGTCTTCTTCAAGGTGAGGCTTCACGCATGATACATGTCGCAGCAACCTGTTATAAAATGTGACCTGCTGGTATGTGCTTTATGTTTGTTTTCAGAATACACATGAATGATGACTTCCTGATACTTTCTGTGCTTTTGGAAAACCTGCTATTATGAGTCATTTTTTATCCAGATGTTTAGATTTTTCTCTCCGTCTTTTCTTCTGTTTCATTTGGCACAAAAATCTAATTCCATATTCTTCTTTTCCGTTCAAAAGGACAAAGACAAATTTGGAAATGACGTCACGTTTCTAGCCCGACCTCTTCCTGTGGAGTACCTTATTATAGATGTGAGTACAGTGTATTAGTGTATTATGTATGTGTTTCAGTTGTTGTTTGATTTAATATTAGGCATCTGTTTTTTTTAAATATTTGAATACAACGTGCTGACACTGCCTTGTGTTTCTCTCTCACAGATAACTACCACTTTTCCAAAGGACCCCCAGTACACCTTCTGCTCCAAACAACGCTTCCCCATTGAGAATCGTGAAATCTTTGGAGAGACACAAGTGAGTCATTTAGAGATAAACTCCTCATGATCTAAACCGTCTCACGATGAAGAGATTAAATAATGACCCTAAAGAGAGCCAATATTAAGTAATACATGCTTTTGTTGAATGATTTAGTTGATTTAGAAAAATAGATTTTTGGGAATTATTCCTCTTTGTTGTCAGAAGAGAAGATCAAAGTCAGTTTAATCTCTTTGTGTTCGGCCTAGCTTGGCACAAAGTCTGGCTGCTTAGTCAAATATTTGCCATAATTAAGTAAAAAATAAAAGATCTCCAGGCCTTCAAACAAATCTCAATAGTTATTGTACATTGTTGTAACTCAAATCAGCCAAATGTGGGTCAGTAAACGAGCTTCCTACCTAATGCAGCACACTGTGTAAAATATGTTTTTTCTCACTTTAGATGCCGCCTGTGCAGCAGTAGAGCTGTGATAATTATTAAAGTTTTTATTTAGTTTATCAGGATCCCTAGCTACTCTTCCTGGGGTCCACAATTAAAACAATACAGCTATATAAACCCACAATATTACACAAAAATACAATATGACAAAAAAGATTAAAGGAAGAAGTTCATTTTGACTTCTTTTAATACCTGGAAAACTAAAACTACTGAATCGCTTGTTAAACTAACTAACACTAAACTAAATAAAAATAAAAACTAATGAACATTTAACAACTATATTAACCTCGGTGGGAGCTGTTGTTGTTTTCCTCGTATGTTTTTCTTTCTGGGTCACAGGTTGAGAAAATTAGAGTCTCTCCTTACGAACCCGTCACCTCCTGAGGTCAGAGGAAGTTGTAACATCTTTATTTATCGTGTGTGTGTGTTTTTGTCTCTGCAGGATTTCCACAGTTTAGCGACGTACCTGTCCCAGTGCACCACCACGGCATTCCTGGACGTTGTGTCAGACTTCCATCTGCTCCTCTTCCTCGTCACCAATGAAGTCATGCCTCTGAGCGTAAGTCGAGATGCTATAACCTTTCAACCTTTCTTCTTCTGCTGGGTTAGGGTTAGGGTTAGGCTGTTTCCATTAGTGATGCAAGATGAAAGGTTAGAATATGGCCACATTCCTCTCCGGTCTGGAAGCAGTTACTGACGTCAGGATGTTTTCACTCAGTGTGACTCTTTGTTCATGCCGAGTAGATTTTTTTATTTTTTTCAAACTGGCTCGTGGCCTCGCATGACAACAGAGCGTCTTTGATAAAAACACGTGTTTAGATAATAACGAACTGCGTGATCATCTGAAAGCCAGATGTTAGGGGTGTGTTTGGGTCTTCGTGCATCAGAGTAGGGCCATTATGGCAAAAATCAAAATCATCATTAATTGAACTTTTAACCTCGATTCCGATTAATGAACCATTATGTATTTTCACAGTTTCTTTAGTTTTGTATTTTACACTGCTGCCCTCACACATAGAATATCTTTAGGGAGTGAAAATAATGATGTGTTAAGGTGTGACGCTGTGATTAATGTCTAGTTTACTTGATAAGAACTATGTAAAGAGCATGGTTTGGGTTAAAATGATCACTGGAGACAAGTTTTCAAATTCCTTAAATATATGCAACCTTTGCTGTCATGGCAACAGTGAACACCACAATTAATTGACATGAGCAAGATTAAGTCAATTAGAGTTTCTAGATGTCGGTTTCGATGAATTGCCCAGCCCTACATCAGAGTGTGTGTGTGTGTTTTTACAGGACAGCATCGGGCTGCTACTAGACGCAGTGAAGACTTCTAACGAGGATCTGGCTCAGACCTGGAAGAAGTCGGAGCAGTGGGCTACAATCGAGCAGCTGTGCAGTAAGTCGCTGCTGATCAATGAGTCACATTCTGTCTTACTTTTACTTGGTCTGATCTCAGTTCAGTTTGTGCACAAATGTTTCAGTTCTGTAGAGATAAAACAATTAGATGATAAGATTATCACAATTTTAATCAATCAAATGTCAAATATGTAATGTAAAAATATTAGCTGGTTTCAGCATCTCAAAAGGGAGGATTTGCTGTTTTACTCCGTTTCATATACTAATTTGGGTTTGTGATCTTTCGCCATAGATCTCAGCAATAAATAATTTTTTTTTTTTTTTTTTTACATAATCTGTAGCAACGTCCACATAGTAAAAATGGAGTCATAACAGTGTGCACAGAATGTAGATGATAGCGGGCTACATTAGCTGTCTCATACAGGTTGACCCACATTTTTTAAACATGCTTTATGATGACAGTCCTGCAAGTTGTGCAGTGTTTTAATCACTTTTGCTCATTTAGTTTGCTTCGGATGGGCTTAAATTAGATTTTATTTATTAGTTGTATTTTCTATCCAGATTGGGTCGAAGAAAACAAGCAATTTGAAGCCGTTACTTTGGTTTCTGGGAACTTTATAGGCAAAGAAAAAACGTGTTTCAGCTTCTTAAATGTCAATATTAGTGGTTTTCTGAAGGTGAAATGATGAATCAGTTAATAAAAATTAAAAAAAAGATCAGTAATTCAATCAATCATTAGTTGCAGTTCCTGATATGTTCCCCTCTCCTGTCCCTCCAGGTACGGTTGGCGGGCAGCCCTCCAGCTCTCTGGGTTACGGGGCGATGGGCGGCCCCTCTGCCCCCGCCTCCTCCTCAGCCATGTGGTCCTGCGTCCACTGCACCTTCATGAACCAGCCTGGCACAGAGCACTGTGAAATGTGCAGCCTGCCCCGTAGTTAAACTCCCTCTCCCCTTCCCCATCCCCCCTCCTCCCCCCCAACATCGCGCCCACATCCCGCCTCCACCGCTCCGCCGCTTTCCCCTCCCCCCCCTCTCCTCCTCTAATCTGATCCGGCCCAGCCCTTCTCTTAACCCGCCAATGACATCACAGCGTCTGGAACAGCTGCCAGATTCGGATGCCCGTTTTTTGGGGGGGTTATTTTTCTTCTTCTTTATCCGCCTCACTTTTGAAGCCTCTGTCCCTCCCCCATCTCACGGGCTGCTGTGACGCGCAGAAGGATGCACTCGTTTACATCGAATCCAGTAAATAAAGCAAAACCAGACTGTGTTTCTTCTGTTTTTTTTAATGTATCCCTCCTCACAGCAGCTGATGTGAGTGGCGGGGGGCGTACGTTATAGGTAAAGCACTTTTTTTGGCTGAGGCCCCCTTTTTTCCCCCCCTTCAACCTACACCCCAACCCTACCCACCCAACCACCCACACTACCCCCCCAAAATAATCACCCGCCTCCCATGGTTGAAATAAATCCTGCTGTGACTCAGGACAACAGCAAAGACTCGAGTGTTTGGATGTTCTCTCACATCAGTGCCCCCCTCTCACTCTCACAACGTCTTCTGGAAATCTTGCTGTGTATAAATACATTTGAGGAATGATACTGTTATTTAATTAAGCTTTTTTTTTTTCTCCTCTTCTTCTTTTAAAAAAAAACCAATATGATCGTAGCGATACCTTAAAAGTTTAGATTCTTCAGCTCGGACTTTGTTCAGTCAGGTTTTTATAGGTCTCTTTGACAAGCCCCCTAAACCCTAAATCCCTCCCCTCCTTTTAAAGTACAATCATCGGTCAAATCTCGGACCTGAAAACATTAAAATCTCCGGAGTAATTTCCACTTGAATTTATATTTCAGTATTAAACAGCGTCTCTCACCCGTAAGACACGTGCTGCCGGGCCGTTATTAACTTTATTTTGGGGAGTGACCGTTCCACCGACTTCTAAAGTGTTTCCTAAACATCTTTCGCTGCTTCGTTTTGAATTGTAGCTCTTTCGGATTTTGGTGGTTTGAACTTGAGCAGGCACAATATGTAGCTTATTCTATCTTTGATAAAACCCTCCTCACACCCCCTGCTCCTCCTCCCCCCCTCCAGGACACCATCAGTTATAATCATCATAACTAACTCGCACTGTATTAGTCGTGAGGTGCTTCTAGAAACAACTGGTGCTCACCACTTTTTTCCCCCTCTTTGTCGCTCCTTCACCCTGTGGTGGTTTCTTCTTCTTCTTCTTTGTTTTCTTGCTGGCGCCGGTCCCCCCCCCCCCCCCCCCCCATTTTTTTTTTTAAAGGAGCCAGACCATGACCAACGTTTCTCTCCACTGATGGGCCCGGCTGTGTGCTTTTTCATCAGCCTTCAAAGACTTTGCTGCTCAGAGTGCAAAAAGTGGGGTCGCAGGTCACCACAGGGAAGAAAAGATGCCGAACACATATCGCTTGTCTCATTTAGTGTGTGCGCTCTAAATCTGCAGGCAGGCCGACGATGATCAGTCAACTAAAAAAATCAACATCCTTAAAGTGAGCATCGAGTCGTCAAGCAAAAAAAAAAATCTTGAGCTTCTTCCATCAGGAGTGGTTTGACATCTAGTTCAGATTGATGATTTCTCTACTTAGCTCCAGTTAGCACGGGTGTCAAGAAAATAAATAAATAAAGGTTGAGGGAGTCTGAGTCTGAAAACAATGTGAAAAGCACTTAAATCTCCTCTTAAAGCACTAGAAAGGCAAACAGGCCACTTTTTAAAGGGTCAGTTCACCCTAAATTACCTTTTTTTTTTTTAAAGAAAAAAGAAAATCACCAGTAGATTCTCGCTTACCTCTAGTTGTAGTTTATCTGTCTCTTACATTTACATTTCTGCCTCCACCTCAGTCCAATGTAGGTGTGTGGAGTTTTAATTTGTGGTACTCATAATGTTGAAAAAACATATTTTAAAGATCCAGCTGCCAACAGATTGTTTTTGACAGAAAGTAGTCTGTAAAAAAACTTGAGTAGATACAACTAGTGTAGGTGTACAGTGTTTTTTTGGGTGAACTAGCCCTTTAACTTATTACAATCAGTAGTGAGCATGTCAGGATGTCGGGTTAAAAGTGGTTATTTTTACTTTTTACTTCTTCTTTTTCCCCCCTTCGGTTTCTTTTGGTTTCTTCTCTCGTGAGATTAATATCGGGACCAAAACTTGTGAGATCATTTAAGTCATGAAAGTTCAGTTCTGGTTTCACATCAGTAACATCTGGCAAGTTTGAGCCGCTAAATGCTCATAATGTTTTTCTAACAAGCAGTACAAGTCCAGCCGTACTCCTCACACACAATCAGCCGTGTTTTTAAAAGACAGTAAGATGCAAGGATGAAGGGTCACCTCTAGGCTAGATGTAAAAAAAAAAAAGAAGAAAAACTCTGCATATAAAAGCTTAACAGAGCATCTCAAAGATCCTATTAAAAGTAACATAATCCTAATATCGTCTGAGGTTTGTGACCAAAATGACTTTGCATGACTTGAATGCATTTATAATATTTCTATTACTCATTAAAAAAAAAAAAAAAAAAAAACTTGGCTTATTTAACACATTTGGACATTTCTAGGAAAAGCAAATAAGACATTTCCAATCCTGACTGACCTCAGATTTCTTTTTAATCCACGTCCTGGATGAATTTACCACTGACTGACTCTCAAACTTCTCATCAACACCTTTTCATATTCAGTTTGAGTTTTTAGTTTTTTCCTCATAACTTTGTGCACTGTTACATTAAATAGTTTCATGGGGTTTTTTGGGGTTTTTTTCATTTTTTTTGGCTTAAAAGGATGTTCAGGAAAACTGATAGAATCACTAAATACTGTCGGGTTAAACTGGGGTCGTTGACGGGGGGGCAGGGGGGGGGGGAAACGGACCTCTTCAGTTAAGAGCGGGGCTGCAGATTTACTATTTATGAGACGTGTGCTTCTTTGTAAGAGCTTGACAGTAATTCCATTGATGAAGTGAGAATATATTTTTTAGTTGTAGATGAAATTGAAAATGCTTTGGAGAAAGGAGTTTGTTTGGTTTTTTTGCCCGGTGATGAATTCTTTTTGCCCCTTGTGTGATTTTTTTTTTTTTTTTGAGAGCAATGATGTCATGCTAATGGATGGCAGCAACCTTTTTTTCTTTTTTTTCCCTTTTGTATTGATCCAGGGGCCCGTTTGCTGAGCAAGCATGCTCTTGGAGTCACAGCAGGTCCTCGATTTCCATGGAGAACAACTTGGGGACCCCTGAAAGTTGTATTATGCTGTTGACCTGGATTTGAAACAAAAATAAAAAAAACTACAAAGAATTGCTGCTTCTGATGGATTGATTTGTTTTGGGGCGTTTGGCTTGATTGAATAGAAGCAAATGTGTTTTAACTGAAAATTTAGAGTTCAAGAGTTCTCATTTTTTCGCAATGCAGAGGAAACATAATTAATAATAGTCAAATATTAGGAAACTTTAGACTACATGGCCAAAAGTATATGCCACTTTTGTTCGAAGGCTGTTCAATCATCCTTTTCATTTTAATTATACATTATAAGGATACTGGGGCTGCAACCAGGGGCGCCATAAGGGGGTGAAAAGTTACGACGATTCTAAGTTTTTTAAATTAACATCATTAATAGACATTAATATAATATTTAACTTACAATTAAACTTACGCTTTATTTGTGCTTTAATATAATGTTGAATGCATGTCTACACAGTGTTATATTATCACAGCTCAATGTCAGTAAATATTTGACTACAATAGAGTTGCAATCCCTCATAAGTAGAGGTTTGGTTGGTGTGTGCTGTGTGTTGGTGGGGCCCAATGTGATATGTTTTCATGGAGCCATAAATCCCTGGCGGTGCCCCTGGCTGCAACTAATGATTATTTTAATGATCAGTTATTGTTCAGATTAGTTTTATGATCACTAGTTTGGTCCATAAAACCTATGAAAACAGTTTTATATCTTTTGTCTGACCAACATGAATGTTCGCTGAGGAAAAGGAAAACACGTTTAAGAGCCCTGAAGCGTTAAATGTTTGCTTAAAAAGTGACATAAACGATGAATAGATTATCAGAATAGTTGCCGATTAACTTTCTGTAAATCAGTTAATTAATTTATAGTTGGAGCTCTGCAGCATTATAATGAAATTTAAGACCGCAGCATGCTTATAAAGTTGCATCAAGAGTTTGAATTTGCCTCTTTCCTGTTTCGACATGACAAAGCCCCTATGCTCAGATCCATGTCTGTATAGAAATGGTTCAGAGCTGCAGTGATTAACGGATCAATTAAATTAAATTAGTGTCTCTGGTTTTGGACTGAAACATCCCAACACATGATCAAGTGTATTGATCAAGTGTCCATATGCTTTTGGCCAAACAGTATATTTAGATTCTTTAGAAGTGGACAATTGTCTCATGAGACTGGAATCCAGCCTGGTTTTCATCTTCATGTGCACGTCAACCAGCAGATACATCAACATCAAGAATTCCTCCAGATCTGGGTCAACCTGTTTTCTCAAAGTTTGAACGAGCTTCTGCACAGAAATACAGTTTTATACAGTTGAACTACAACCAAACTTCTCTCTGTGTTTACACTAGTCTCCAGGATGCACTGAGGTTTTCACTGATTTATTTTAGTTCGCCTCACTGTATGAACTGTAATATATTTTTTTACAAGCTACTGGAGCATGTGCAGTCCAGTGAGTGCACTGCAAAATCTCCCTTATTATAAGAGGATACTTCAAATAGTGAAATTCGATCATTTTGAGCAAATCAATGCAGTAAACAAAACATGCTTAGTAAGTTTTGTTGGAATTAGCATTAAAATCTTCCCACTACAAACACTATCTGACCTTAAAGCTAGTTTTAAAATGAGTTTTGGCTTCATACAGAAATGTACTATCAGTTTTAGGAAATATAAATAGATGTGTCACATGTCTTGTGTAATAATATGTATATATATGCATTAATATTCAATGTTAGCCTGACAACATCATAAGGTATATAAAGTATTCATAATCGTACATATAAGATTCAGATCCAGACAATTTTATTGATCCCAATCTGATTTTAGAAATGTCACACTGTACTGTACCATTATTGTGGCCAAGTCAGTCAGTCAAATTCATCTTTAACTTTATTTATTGTGTGTTTTGTCTCTTCTCTGGTGAATGAATTATACTCAAAAAGAAGTGTAATGATGTAGAGAGAGAGAGTCTGTAACCATAACTGTACAAAAGTGTAAAATAAAAAAAAAAAGTAAAAAAAGAGGAACAATTAGACTTAATTGACTGTGATAAGGAAATGAGATAAACTGATAAAAGATCTACAAGGTGTGTTGGTGGTGTGGATGGAGACACACCTTTACCTTTACGTTGCAATGTAAAGAAATGATTTAAGAGGTGCTGGATATATTTACACAATATTATCATATGTGTATTATTAACATGATATCAATATTTAACCAGTATATTGTGGCACAATAACAATGCAACCCACTTTTCAGGTTTGTTTCTTGTCTGCTCGAGCTAAAAAAACAAACAACTTAAATACCTTATTAAGACAAATTTAGACCAGTTGCATTGAAACAAGTCTAATAACCTACATGTGGTTCTTGATAAGATTAGTCGTTTAAAATTTTCCCTTTTTTGCAGTATTATCTCATCGCCACAGACGACGGCCGGCCTCCTCAGGACTGCAGATGGACAACAGATGAAAAGCAGGAATGTGTAAGTTCGGACGTGACCGTAAAACATCAAACACCTTAACTGAAAGTCCCAGAAGACTCACATTCTCACTCTGCGTATACAGTTTCATTTTTTCCCCCTCTTCTCCTCTGTGTTAATGTCGCGCCTCATTAAACGTCAAGTGTTTGAGAGCATTTTGAAACACTCATCTGTTGCTATTTCAATGATCTCAAAAGTTTCAGCAGGTTCTTGTTTGACTGTGATCCAGCTGAAGTCATCATGATATACGATGCCTCGGACGGGAGTGAAGCCTGGAGACCCTCCCTCCTCTGCACATTGCAGCTTTGTCCTCACTGGATGAGTTTGGATTAAATCGGCTGTTCTCTGCAGGTTGGTTTGATTTTGTTGCCAGAGAGAAATTAATTTGTACATTTTAAAGACTACATAAAAGAAAAGGTACTGAAGATGTGTATTTGTGTGTGAAGGTGTCAGGATGAAGACTGCTGGAGTTGTGTTCATCTTCTCGCTGACTCTGTGTGCTGCTCAGAAACAGAAGATAACCAAGAGACCAGAGTTGGATTACAAGAATGAAGGTCAGAAAGAACATTTACTCGAGAAACTTCAAAGGTTCAGGTGCTTCACCAAACTTTTTTGGTGATATTCTAGATTTTCTTCATCATATTTCAGAAGGAAATATTGCAAAAAGTTTTAAATCTAAGTAGTCTAAGCATTGATTTAATGGTTTGCAGGAAAATGCGTCACAGAACTTATATACTTCCATTTTTTGGGGAGATTTTCTACTTTTTCTTTACCACATTTCAGAGGGAAATATTGCAAATACTGTCAAGATTGCAACTGGAAAAGTGAAAGTTTTTTATACATCAAGATTGCATATAACCATTGTTTCAACAGCATGTCAGTGGCTATATTTCAATCTCAATAAGATTGTAAATATACTTTAAAAGATGATCATTAAATTGATGTTTTTTCAAATGTTTTATGTAATTTAGATTTTTTTAAACATTTTAAATTCATCTCGTGTCAACCCAGACATCTTCTGACCTGCAAATACTTTCTTAATTCAAATTAAGAATTATTAACTTTTTTTCCCCTTTTTTCCCCTTTTTTTCCCTTTGCTTTCTTCTCTTCTGTTTGGTCCTTTTGTCGAATCATCTTTCCAGTTTTTTTTTCTTTCCTAATTTCTCCCTTTTTTTCTCTTTCTGTCATATCTCAAAGCAACAAAATTCCCCGAACAGGAAATATATATAATAACTGGAAATATTCATGAAGTGGTAAATTGAGTAATACATTTACTTGAGCATTTTTGGTGTCCAGATCAGGTGCTTTGCTTGTGTATTATTGCATTATTGGAGATTCTGGAGACAGAAATATTGCTAATACTTTAAAATCTAAGTAAGCACTGATTTGGTGATTTGCAGGTAAGAAACTGTCTGATTTTTTGTTTAGTTTTCTATCTATCTATGCTTATCTTTTTTTAGACATCTAGGTTACATAACCACCGTAGAGTTACTGGTAACTTCACAGATTTAGATTTTACATTCAAATTCAGAATTATAACTCAGATTTCCTCTATTCCCTCTTTCCTTTCATCTGACTTTCCATTTTCTTGTCTTCTTTTCTTCTCCTCTGCATCAAGAAAATTCACAAAACTGTAAATATGAACTTGTCCCCTAAAGGTAAATCTGAACGCCTTTTTCTAAACTTTGGATAGTTAAGTTTACTTTAAATTAACAATCCAAATGCATGTCTGACTTTACAGTTATTGACATTGAATTGAGTGATTATTCCATCACTGAAGACCATTTATTGCCCATTAATCATTTAAATTGTGAATTCATAATAATCTCAATTGCAAAAATGTTTCTCTTTTTGGCTGTTAATAAAAAAAAAAATCACTCACAGCACCTTCACTGATATTTTTCCTGCTCTGTTTTCTGTTTTCACTCACCTGTAGCAGAGAGAGTGAACAGCAAAGGATGTGCCAACCTCACGCTGGTTTTAGACAACTGGAAATATGCCATCATGACGCAGGTCAAAGATCTGCTCCTGCATGACCACAACACTGTGCTGCCTGACTACGGACGGTGAGGAAACGTCCTGCTCTCATTTTTTAACCATAATCTCATGTTAAGTCATTGTACTCTAATCTAGACTGCTTTGAGTGAGAGGAGCATTTCCTTTGACCCCTCCCTCAGGATCCAGCCTCTGTCAGACGCTCTGGGAGATCTCTACAAGGAGTTCAACGCCCTGAAGGAACGTCTCGCTGAGCTCACCACCAAGTTTGGCGGGGTGGAGGCGTTTGTGGACGATGTGAGATCAGGGAGGAAGCCTGCACCTCTGCGAGCTGAATCCAGACCCATCGGCCTGCTGCTGGGAGAGGAGGAGGGTGCTGCTACTGATG
The DNA here is from genome assembly GCF_963691925.1 of Scomber scombrus. Taxonomy (NCBI): domain Eukaryota; kingdom Metazoa; phylum Chordata; class Actinopteri; order Scombriformes; family Scombridae; genus Scomber; species Scomber scombrus. Next base: position 21,593,245 of record NC_084990.1, read on the forward strand.
CAGGACGTCGACCACCAGGGAGGAGAAACAGGATCGTAATTCGGAGAATCAAGAAACCTGCAGAACCAAAGGACTGAAGAGTGAAGTGGAGATGATGAAGATTTCAGATACAGTTTTATAATCATGTTTAAGACTACAGAGATTCAATAATATTCTGTTTGATGAAATTGTCACATCATAACATAGCTAATTCAGCTTCTCTGTGGACTTCACCTGCCTCAATTCATGAACACAGTATTTCTAAATGACATCTTGTAAAACACAGGGATTAATTGTCAAAATTGCAATAAAAGCTAAATAATAACATCTCACTGTTGTGCTGAATTTTGTGGTATCTTTTCAGGGGAAAACAATCACACAACTTTGTTTGTTTGTTTGTTTATCTTTTCTTACAGGACTGCTTCTCATGAACCAGCCACATGTTAAGATCATGAATGCTTAATGTGATATGACTGTCTAATGCTCTTTGTTCAAAGAACTCAGCAGTATTTCATCAGAAGACACTGTTATGTCCTTATTTACCACCAGATGGCGCCACAGCGACAAATTCTGACTTTAGGGACTCACTTTATTTATTTAAAGGTTTAATGATCAGGGACAATGCACATTAATAAAACATTTAACACATTATGAAAAGCCATGCACAAAAAGCAACAATAATGCTAGACAATTAATAAACTGACAGACAACATGACGTGGAGGAAACTTGTGACTGTGGATCTTATCATTATCATACAGTACTCTGTCATGTTTTACCTGAAGATATCAGATAAGATTCAATAAATTCATCCGGGTATGGAAAACAGCTTTTTGCATCTCGACAATGAAGCTTTCAGCAGCAGAAATCACAGAATAGTTATTGTTATTAATATGATATTATAATTATTTTATTTTTTATTATTATCTGTCATGTTAGTAATAAGAATAATAACTTGTTTTGGCTATTTGGTATTTGTATTTTGTATTTGTATCAAATGTATACGCATTTATTTTGCCATAATGTACATTTCAACATTGTATTAAACTCTAAACTATGTCAAAGTCTGGTCTACTGTAGCTACATCATCTGCTACCACATAAGCACCATAGTTGAGTAAATTACTTTCTTACTTCTGGCATCATACAACTATTATAAATATAAGGTTTCATTTGATTTTTTTGTTTTTTTGTTTGTTTATTTGTATTTCAAATGCAATGCAACAATTATAAACCATTGAAACAGTGGTTGAAGTGCTCATTCAGATCCTTAACTAAGTAAAAGTACCAATATAAAAAAGGTTAAAGAAAAACTTAATTACAAGTAAAAGTCCTGCATTAAAGAATCCTTATGCACTGTAGGATTTTCCATACACTTTCACTTTTTTCACTTTTCATGGACTGATACACAGATCTGCCTTCAGTTTTTTTGACTTGGGCTTATTTTAAAAGCTTGTTATATTATCTATTGTGTCAAATAATCATTTAAAAAAGTAACTAAATGTGTCAAATAACTGTAGTGGAGTAGAAAGTACAATATCTCCCTTTGAAATGTAGTTAAGTGGGACTATAAAGTAGCATCAAATCGAAATACTCCAATAAAGTGCCTCAAAATTGTACTTGAGTGCAGTACTTTGAGTAAATATGCTTAAATATATATAAATACATTTAAATAAATATACCACCACTGCTGATAGACAATGACAAAGCTGGTTGTTTGATTTTGCGGATATCGAAAGTGAGCACCTGAACGCAGCATAAGTTTCTTATTCGATGAGACTCTGACAGAAACGAAACCAAAACAGACGCTTTCCTTTAGGGACTGTGTACAAATTATTTACAAAACTATAACTGGAAAACCTTAAAACATATTCATAAACTCACCTAAACAGTGTCAAATAATATTATAACGAGTCATATGTTACAAATGAACAAAGTTTGCTTTAAAAAATCTAAATGTATGTCGAGTGAAAGAAAGTTAAATATCTAAAGTAGATAAGCAATTTGTTGACGGTCCCTAAATATGTGGGAGGGTACAGCTGGTTTCCAAACAAACAGATGATCAAGATTTTAAGAAGTCATACTGACAGACCTGTAACCTGACTGTACGAAGCTGAAAACTGCAAAAAAGGTAATGAAATATAGCATAAAATGTCTAATTACTTTCTTCTTCAATGCACTTCATCACTTGTATAGTACGTTTGGTGCAGATTAAAACAGCTGATCCGCATCATTTCCTTATTTATTCAAGTACAGTCGGTTTTAAATGTTGTTCATATGATTTTTTATTGAACTTTGTCACTTTGTCATACTTATATAGTGTTTGATTCAGTATTTGTATCTGCATTGTTTGCCCGATTGGACTTCATCGTGTTTAGTTATAAAATAATAAGTTGTCATTTGTCTCTGTTTTATACCAAATGCAAATTAAATATCCTCTTGTTAACAAACCATCCAAATGTCAACTCTTGGAAACTGTAAAGAGCATTTTGCATTATTTTCTGGCATTTTATAAACTTAACAATGAATCATTTAACTGGTGATGGCAATAATTATTATCTGCAGCCCTAACTGTGTTTATGGTGGTTGTATTTTAGCCTGCAGTATGTGATATAACTTTATATTTATGACTGAATATGATTGTACAAAGTCCTTCAGGAAGACAAACAGTCTAACCAGGAAACCATGCCAGCATTTCTTATTTTTCCACTCCCTTTTTTATTGTAATCCAACTGACTTATCTTGAATAGTAAGTCTCACAAAGATTATTAGACATGAAAAAAGTAACAGCATAAGATTTTATATTTAGACACTGATAGATAGCCGGGGAACAGGGACTCCCCTGGAGAACGAGTCCCTTCAGATGGAGGAGGAGGGAAACCACCACACTGCCTCTGGATCTCAGGTGGAAACCAAGGAAACAGAGGATGTTGCAACCAAAAGAGCAAAGAATGAGGTAGGAATTAAAGAATGAGTTCACAATGTTGAGGTCAGGTGTCTTAAAACAGCAGTCAGGTGTCCTTATGAACAGTGAAAGAGGTTTTTCCTTACTGTAATAATTCTTCCTGTTCATATTTATATTCATATATTAATGGATCTCCTTCAAATGTGCTTTCAATGTAAGCGATGAGGGCCAAAATCAACAGTGTGTCCACACAGTCATTTAAAAGCTTATATTCAGCTTCAGCAGTCTGAGTTAGTCATATCAAGTGGATATCTGACACATTTACAGACTTGTGAGCATCAAATTCCCTCTTTGTGTTCCCCTGTTGAGCTGTGGTGGAAGTATAGTAACAAAAAGAGGAACGTTGGCAATAAAAAGACTGTAATGTTGAAATAAATCTACTTAATTTGTCTCATTTGGACGCTGAAGCTTCATATTAGCTTCAGATAAACTTTTAAATACATTTTTAAGGAGGACTGTGGGTTTTGTCCTCCATCACTTACATTGTAAGTGCATTATGAAGTGATCTTCTAATGGTCATTATGAACAGGAGGAATGATTACAGGAAGAAAAAAACTGATATGTGGTCGACAGTGACAGATTTAAGTCGTGTGTGTTTCAGGATCAAAGACCAGATGATCTTGTCAGGAAAGCTAAAGAGAAGGAGAGGAGGAAAAGGAGAAATGAAAGAAGAAAAAAGAATAAAGCCTCAAACTTAAAAGGAGGTGCAGAGGTGAAAAGCGACAACACAGACAAGGAGAAGATGGAGGTTGTGGAGACTAGAGGCAGCCAGACTGAGGAAAGTGCACCGCTAGAAACACAACATGAGGATGCCGAAGCTGAAGCCAAAAAAGAGACGAACCCCTCAGAAGACAAACCCAGTAGAAGCCAACACCACAAACGTGCTAAAATGGTACAAGCGCAGACTCAAACAAAGAAACGTTCAGGTACAAACCAAGTCACACAGACTCCAGTTGTTGTTCAGTGTACCCAGGAAACACAAACTGAAGCTTCTGACTTTCTTGTGCCAAAAGAAGACGACAGCAGTGAAAAATCTCAACATGGTCAAACTCAGCCACGTGATGACAATAACGGGAACCCGGCGGTGCAAGATGACGCTAAAGCTCCCGTCCCACCGGAGAAAAAGGAAGCTGCAGAGACGAAACCACAACAAGATCAAGCCACATCAGATACCCAGATGCAGGATGCTCAAAATAACGATCCAGATACAAAGTCATCAGAGGCGGCTGTGGAGCAGAAAGAGAAACCGAATAAAGAATCTAAATCTAAAGAGGAGACTCCCTCTGCAGGAGCCTCAGGTGATCCTGCAGACTCTACAGCTGAAAAAGATGCTAAAGTTGCATCTGATAAGGAGAAAAGTGAGAAGCAGTCTACAATGTCAGATGACAAAACAGCAGATACAACTTCAAAAGCATCCCAAAGCACACGGTAAGGGTGAGATAATGATAATGGTAACGGTTACATTGAATATTTAGGTTAAACCTTCATGTTAAGCATATTTTAAACATATTTTAAACATATTTTTATGTATCCACAGTGATCGAAGCCCAGTGAGAGCTCCGCCTTCTGTCCCCATGTTCACCTTCCACATCTATGCTGTACTGGATAAGAAGTTTAGATTCAACCAAGAATTAGACACGCTTGTTCTGTATTGTGATGAACAGTATTACCCACTTACTATGACAGATTTTGTGTAAGTATTAATTATGTATATATGATTGAATATACAGAGCAGTCAAAAAGCATCATGATTTAAATTAAAAGATGGGCTGAAAGGTTTGATTTGAGGGTGTCAGATGAACAGTTAGGGAATTGTAATTATGATTTATCACTGTCCTGATTTTTACTGATTGAAGTGAATTTTTCAGCTACAGTAAAATTATTATTATAACAAATGTTTATTATTTTATGTTTAGTGGCCAAAAGCAGGGAGGCTACATGGTAGAAGCACGTTTTTCCATTGAAGAAAGCTACTTGCAGAGAGGTGCCTGGATTACCTATTGGTATGGTGTAAAGCAACGACACAAAGATTTATCAGGATCTGCCACAAGACATGTTGAAATTCCACGGGACTCCAGCATTAAAGGTAAACTGTTTAACTTCAGCATGTCAATACTCCACTGTAGGTTTGTGTCTTTTCACATGAACTGATCAAGTGCCTCTCTGTGTTACATCTAGAGTTGCATCTTTATGAAGGCTTCATTAGTCGTGACGAAGGTGGTTCTACGATGCAAAATTTTTGGCAAATGTTCAGCTCTAGGACACTAAAAGGTGTAGAGATTTCCGACGCCTGGCAGGCCTCAGCGATAACCCTGCTGAACAGAATCTTCCAGAAATGGTCCCCGTCTGAGAAAGAGAGCACTAAAAGTCTGTGTGACAGCTTGGGGCATTACATGAGGAGTCTGGCTAATGCACACACAACAATTGAATACCTAGACCACTCACGTCCTCCCATGGTCAAGGTTGGTACAATGAGAAAAGTAGATTTCAATCATTTTACATTATATTACTCTCAGTATTCCTCCAGTAACACAGTCTTTTTTTTATTTACAGGTATCAGATCTGATTTCAGAGAATTTGATTCACATCTTAAAAGGAGAGCAGAAGGAGAAATTCCCTGCAGGCAGCTGCAGAGACACCGATCCTCTTCTTCTGGGCTTGTCTGTTTTCATGGTTACCAGAAATTGTAAGATCCACCTTGGAATGGGAGGCTGGGTAGATCTTTGTCACCTGGTGTCCTCAGAGACAGCAATGGACAAGAAAAGCCTGGAGGGCTCACTCAGTCATTTCCAATATCTACCATTGTAAGTAAAAGTTTCAAGCATAATGGAAAAAAAGTTAACAAAAAAAAAAAAAAGAAGATGTCTAACCCTAACCCATCTACTGCTGTGATTATTGGTAAAATTTGAGCAGCTTGTCATTTTAGCCAGAATAAAACCACAGTTTTATTTTTGATGTATTACTGTTGAATGCCAATATACATTGGGGGTTAGGGTTTTTATTTTCTTAAATGGCTAGGTGTGTAACTTTGACAATCCAGTACACTATTAGATGACTATTTAACTACAATCTAGAATCATGTTTCAGTTTTTTGAAGACTAATTAAAGAATTACATTTAAAAAATACACTAAGACTAACATTAGTCAAAAATTGAAAGAGGGAAAGCTAATAACAGTGAATAGTGAAACAGACCTCCCAGTTCCCCCTTGTAACTTCACTAATAAAGGTAGAAGTGCTCAGAATAGCAACATTAGTATTAGTTCGATGTACTGACCTTATAAACCGCATCCTCATATCATTCTGTTTCTCCCCCTCAGCATTGTGTTGGGTCTGATGAATGACTGTGCACAGCAGATGGTGTCTGAGCTCGTCCTGCTCGTTCCTCTGCTCTTCAAAGTCAGACAGCCAGAAGCTGATGCAAAGAAAGTGGGTCCAAGTGTTGAAGAAGAGAACTGGTCAGGACTTCAGCATGTCTACTTCATCAGGTTCAGAGAGAATATTCAGTCCCACCCTGAACAAAGAAAGTGAGTCAAAGCAAACATAACTTCTTTTCCTGAAATGGTGATCCTTTATGTTGAAATACATTCATATAATTCTTTTTTTTACAGGAGAATTCTGATTTTGATCAAGTCACGCTTACCTTTGGCTAAAGAGACGCCTCTGCTTCTGACTGGCTGGTTATCTCTGGTCGCGTTTGGGGATCTTTCTGAGTTCTCAGACCTGGCAGGGATACCTGCAGAGCACCTGATCCAGAGTCTGATGTACAGGCTCCGAAAATGTGTAGAGCTGAATGATAACAACAGAGCAGAGGAGATTGTAAAGGTAGAAAAATCTACAAATGACAAATAATTAAAACTCAAAAGAACGTTTTTAATCTTTAAAAGGATAATTTTTAATCATTTTTATTTGTTCTGCATGCAGAATACTCAGAAAACACTGGACTACATACTGCAGAAGGTGGACAAAGAGAAGGACAGGTAATCGCACCTGAAATATACCTAAAAATCCCACTTTTTAGGTATATTTCGTGCACACTTTAATGTTTATTTTGTGTCCACAGAATGATTGAATCTGGAAATATGAAGCAAGCCTTCATGAGCAGCATCAATGTGGCGCAGAGTACATGCACAATTGTGCGACTCGTGCAGTATTATGAGGCCGCAGTCCTGTCCTACCAGCTAGTGTTGAAAATAGCAGAGATTGTGGATGCTGCATTAAGAAAAGAGGTATAAATCTTCTCTGTCATTTGACTGTGGCATTTAAGAATGGTAAGTTTAATTCACTTTACTGCTTTTGTGCTTCTTAGTCCCCAGATGATTTTGAGGCATCAAAGCAGAAGTTATTGGATTCGCTACATGAAGTGCAGCAGCGAATCAGCATGTGGAGAGATGGATTACTGCAAAAACCGCTTCTGACAGCATCAAAAGTCAGCTATCCAAAAGAAATTGAGGTAAAAGCCATCATAATATACAATGTGTTAGTGTATCTCAGATTCTCTTCATTTAATTGAACTTACCTTAGTTTGATATATTGGCTTTTTTGCAATCCAGCCGAGAATGAGATGTAACACATGTAACTCTTGACTAGAGGATGAATAAGTGTATTTCCCAAAATGTCAAACTGTTGCTTTAAACTGCAGATATATTGTATCATAATTTTGCAGATTGATTTTCCTGTTTTTTAATAATCAAAATAACACAATGAAACATATTTACATTCTGTAAAAATGCAGATAAACTACTTTTGTTTGTGATAATTAATACTATATGTTGAATTATCAGATGTGGGATTCACTGCTTAAGGTTGAATGCTCTATTGAAGAAGTTTCCTCTCAGTGGCGACCGAGCCTGAAAAAAGACCTGAAGAAGAGGATATCCAAGGTAGGTGGTTTTTCTCATTTTTTTTATGACATCTGATGTTCTGAAGTTCTCCTGCATGCATCATTTTTAAAGCAAAGTGATCTGCTGGTTTGTGTTTTTCTTTGCAGGCAGGTGAGGAGGACAGAGTTCTGGTCTGCTGCTTTAAGTCATCTTCCGCAGCCATAAAGAAAAGCCACGAGGATGTACAGACCTGTTTCAATGAGCTGTGTCAGTCTGCTATCAAGACAATCTGTGAGGTACATTACATATTATTATTCATTGGCTTATAATTGGCTCATAGTGCATCCTTAATCACAAGAGGAAGAGGAAAGAGAGGAAATCCACTTTTGAAAGAAACAATTTGCAACTTTTGCCTTGTGATGACCTTACTGGTAAAAATCTAAATATATTTATTGAATTTTAAAGTCCGTGTAAAGTAAGAATAAATATGTGTTCTGAGTTTGACATACCACAGAAAAGTGTGTTGTTAACAACCCTGTCAAATTTGAAAGATTAAAAAAATCGCCAAATATATGAAATTAGGCTTCAAAGTTGTGTAAAAATCGACCTTTTTCTCAGCTGCCAAACGCTGTGGGAGTCCGCTGAAACCCCGCCCCCTACCAAGCGTCACCTGTCAATCAAAGTCACCACCTCTACCAGAAACATGGATGCTAGGTCTGAGAGCTTTCTGCTGCTAACTCAGCTGCTAACTCGTGGCTAACTCGGTGGCTAACTCGGCGGCTAACTTGGCAGCTAACTCAGCTAACTGGCTAGCTGTAGTAGTAGTAGTAGTGTGCGCTGAATGTATTTATACCTACAGCAGCAGGGGCGGGTTTGTGCTCAGGTGTGTAACCGTGCTATTGGTGAACACCGCAGGTTTACGTAACGCAGCGGTGATTTTCAGACCCGCCCATTAAATCCAGACACAGAAATCTTGAAACACAGTTTGTGAAGCGTAGCTCCACAATTTGAATCTAAATAGTTGAAATGCTTTTTACACCTTTTTTAGAAATACATTTATGACCTATTTAATGTGTTTAGAAGAAAATGTCTTAATTCACTTTACACGGTCTTTAAGTTTTTAATTTCACAAGAAAAGAAATAAATTTACTTATATTACTTATATTATTCTGATGTCCATCTTTGATGGAAACACATGCTCCTAACTCCAGAACTTGCTCTAGAAATGTAGTCTAAAAAAACAATAAAGTTGTCTCGATTTTGTCTCTGGGGCCACATTGTGGGACTTGTGGGAAAACCACTCATCTAATCTTTTGACTTGACTTGATTCGTGCAATATCCATCCACACAGTTCATGAGGCACTTTGACAGCATTTATCTCCTTTCATGAAATCCCCTTTTCCAAATGTTCTTAAGCTGTATTCCTGTAAGAATTAAATCCCAGTATTTGACAGAGTGAGTGATCACACCTTATATGTTCATATCTTTAGAGGAAGAAGGAGGGGGACCTCATGCGGACTCTTACCTATAAAGAGAAGGATCTCCCTGTTTCTGTTGTGTCTGCTGTTGTTGTTGAGTCAGCAGCACGATTCGGTGACAGCTCTGTAGACCAGCTGCTTGATCCACAATCTGCCATCAACCACCTACTCTCTCTAGGTACTTTGTTTTGTACTTTTGTTTTTATTTCTTAGTTACTTTAAGTCATTAGTTTTTTTTTAACCCCCATTACTTGGGGGTAGGAGGTAGAGCGGTCGTCCTCCAATTGGAAGATTGGGGGTTCGATTCCCGGCTCCTCCAGTCTACATGTCAATGTGTCCTTGGGCAAGACACTCCCGTTGTTGTGCCAACGGTGTATGAATGCGAGTGAATGATTAGCTTCCTCCTGATGTGCAGGTTGGCACCCTGCGTGGTAGCTGCCTGCCATCAGTGTATGAATGTGTGTGAATGGGGTGAATGAGTTGTAGTGTAAAGCGCTTTGAGTGGTCGAAAAGACTAGAAGGGCGCTATATAAGTACAGTCCATTTACCATTACCATTTATTTGTGTGTAATGGTCTCAATGTCATTGTTTTGACCCAGGGGAGTGGAAGTCAGTCCAGCTGGATGACACTGCAGCGGAGGTTTTCCACAGATGTGTGACTGCGCTGAAGTCTCTGGTGGTGTCTCTGCTTGAAGGAGACGTGCCTCTTGGACACCTGCAGACCTGCCTGAAATACAAAGAGCAGTTTAAGAAACTTTATCAGCAGTGTACGACCCTTCACAAACATCACAAACAGCTTTCTGTGATAAACACTTTAACCCTTTGTGCACAAGAAACATGATTTTTGTCAAATTTTGTAACCCAGAAAACTTAACATCATAACAAAATCGTAAGGTAACAAACATAGTATGTATCTCTAAAAGAAACACTAAACAAACAAAGTATTGATCCTTGCTGGCTGATACAGAACAATTACCATCAGCAAATCAATATTAGTATTCAAATACATGAAAACAACATTTTTATTTACTTACATTAATTTCATTTATGTAATATTCTCCACAGACAAGAACAACAACAAATCTGAGTTCATTCCTGTGAGTGCAGAGGTTGTTCTGGATCAGAGACAGAAGGATTTGAACTCTTTCCTGCAGCGGAAACAGCAAATGGACACACTGATCAAGATGATAGCAAAGGTTACAGAAAGCATCACAGGTGAATATAACTAGAACTTGAATAATGTACAATTGGAGAACTTTAGAAAAGAGTTGGTTTTGTATTTGTGGTTTTAAATACTGTTTTCTTTGTCCTTCATTTAAACAGTTCCTGAGCTGTCGACGCTCGAGCAGCAGCACAGTGCAGACCTGCAGACTGTTGGCCTGAACAGACTGGTGCTTGTTCAATCCTTTGATAAAGATGGAAAGTTGAGGAAGACAGGTCCTCCACAGGTCCTCTGGTATAACACCAGCATGAATGTCTTGAAAATGGCCAGTCAGATGGACAAGCTGCGTAACAGCAACCTGATTCTGTCCTCCTGGGTCAAGAGGGCTGCAGATTTGGTAACCTGCTCAACTCCTGTCCCATTAACCCTAAAACAAATCTGCGACAAAATCTGGGGTCCACTGCTGGCAGATTTTCTTCAGCTTGGTGTCAGCATTGAAAATGCAGATATCACTTTCACGCAGCTCGATGAGGTTGTGTCAGAGTCGGGCGACCAGGGAGATGGGAATCTGATAAAGAGGGAGCTGAGTCTGATGTCTGAGATGTTTAGTGAGATTTCAGGGATCAAACCTCAGCAGAACTGGGTGGAGCAGAGACTTGCTCAGATTCAGCAGTATCGACAGCTCCATGAGGCAGCAGCTACAGCCAGCGCCATGCTGAAGATCGCTGAAAAGATGAATCTTTATGGGAACTTCACACAAATTAACACTCTCAGCCAACTGGTAAGACTCAGTGTGATCTGACATTAAATTAAATGTATTTACAATGAAATTCAATTGTAATTATTAGTGGATGAGCTGAGAGAAATGATATCTCTTCTATTCTGACATAAGACGGGACACATATTAGTACATTTGAATATAAAAGAGAAATGAGTAGCAGAAGGTGAAACGTGACATTTGATGGTAAACACAGGACAAACAAGAATCACACAAAAGATCCACACACTGTACTAGTAGCTTGCAGAGATCCTCATTAGGCAAAGTCACTGGCAGATCAAAATGTTGTTCAGTTAAAATTGCGTAAAAGAGTTACTCATACAGTGTTTGGATTTTGTGTGTGTGTGATTTTTGCCTTCTAAACAATTTGCATATAACTCTACCACATTACAGTGGTACAGTTATTATATGTTAGAGGGAGGTAATGGAGGTGAATTACTTTATTATGGTGCTGACCAACTGGGGTTTTTAAGTGTATGTGACTAACAGGATATGTTTGAGTGTATGGAAGTGTATCACATGCTGAGGTGGTATGTATGTAGAGTACCCAAGAAAAAAATGATTGACTTTTTAAATCTATCTAGCAGGTTTTTTTCTTAAAGGTAGTCTAATTCTTGTATTATATGCATGACTATTTAACAGCAAGAAGACGCATTTAAGCAGAGGAACCTGGGGTCCCTCACTGACGACCTGTTACGTGCCAAACAGCAGCTCTCCACAGTCAACAAGCAGAACACTGCTTGTCTGGAAGTGTTTCTTGAGAGCCAAAATCTTGTCAACTGGGTCAAAGAGAACCTCAAAGGTGAGTGACTTACATGACAAACACAATTTGCTTTAATCAGCTGCTCTTTTCTTTTAAATTCCTTCAGAAATCGCCTGCCTACTAATTTTGTTTTGTCCTCTGAACAGATATGAGTGATGTGAAGGTTTATGTTGACCTGGCTTCCATATCTGCTGGAGAGAACGACACAGAGATTGACCAGGTCGCCTGTTTTCATGATGCAGTGATGGGCTATGCCCCACTGCTCTACTCCCTCTCCCCTCATGCTGGCTTTGAGGAGTTCATGAATTGTGCTAAGCAGGTGTGGGAGACCCAAAATAGAGACGAGAAACTACCGGACAAACTGGTATTTACTTCCGTCTTATTTATAGCCAGTATGTCAATCCTTGTTTCTGTGGCAAAGTGACACTAATGCTGCTGGTTTTGCTTTCCAGAGAGAGTCTAGTCGAGTATGTCAATCCTTGTTTCTGTGGCAAAGTGACACTAATGCTGCTGGTTTTGCTTTCCAGAGAGAGTCTAGTCGATTGCTGAACTGGCTGCAAGGACTGAAGGAGACCCACGGCTCTGTGGAGCAGTCCTCTCTTTCCCTGGCTTCATCCATTAATGCTCATGGAGTTTATCACATTGGATGGTCTGATGAAAAGACAGAGAAGGTACGGGGGCAATATTCCATTAAACAATATGCCAAACATAAGAAAAACATACCAATATTTTAAGATGTTTTTGAGAGACTTTCATTCGTTTGCAGAGATGTCTACAAAACATGATAAAGGTGACAGTGAGACAGGGCAAAGAGGAGAAGAGCTACAGACTAGAAGAACTGCTGGAGCTGCAGAACAAACTCATGCTCATGTCGTCCAAAGGGGAGCACGGCAGAGAACAAGTCAACAGGTTCACAGAGGTCAGTGTTTTTTTTATAAAAAACTATCATGAATTTAAAGCTAAGGTGTTTAACTTCATGCAAGTGCAAGGCCAGTATAGTGCTGAGAGTTTATTGAAATCATCTTCACACTACAACAAAAATAACAGGGCATTCAGAAAGTGATCAAATCAGCACAACGGTGTAGGTTTACTTTAACTTTATTGAGATTGTCATTGTTGTGATTGAATGTACCTGTTTAGGCGTGTAAGAAGACACATATGAGATCAAGTTACAGTATTTTAAAGTATTGGCAAAGATATTTTCTTACATTGTCACCAAACATTTACCCGTTTAGACACAGTAGATACCAAACAACAGTTGACATTAACTTTTATTTTAGCTCTGGGTTGGTCTACTTCTGATATACGTAGTCATGTTGTTTTGTTTTTCTTTTTAGATTAACTGTATAAATCTCTACACTATTGTTTTCTGACATTGTAGGTTTTTGAAGGAGTTCAGAGACTTGGCAAAATCCTTCTTCAGATGCAAATATCTGGCAACATTCTCTTCAGGGAATGGTATGCTCAGGTCCAGTGCTGCCCAGAACAGCAGCCGTGCATCAGAGTCATCTTCTTATCCCTGATGGGTCAAGAGATGGTGTACAGCGGTGAGGTGACTGAGCAGCTGCAAAAGCTTGCTCACTCCATGGAAGACTGTCAGAAAGAGTGGCGCTCCTTCATCAGTGAGATGCGCTCCAAATTCAACTTGCTGAACCACTACACCTCCGAGCAGATGGTGTACCTGTGTCATTGGATACACAAAGTGTGTCAAGGGCAGGCCTCAGTTCCTCAACAGTTATGGCATTTACTGTTCCCCATAAAGCCCCAGTGCACTCTAACTGATATCAGAGCAGCTTACAATGATGCAGCAAGTATAACTTCAATGGACGATGAATTGGAAAATGCTGAGTTTGATGACGAAGGTCAGTATTGCCAACCTTATGTGGGCTTAATCTCTGCCTCACCGGGACACAGTGAAGTTGACATGAGTGAACATGAGAATTTGATTGAATTCTCCTCAGAGGATGAAGATGCTGATGCTCAGGCTGTGGGGAGGCACAATGTGGACAGTCTTGAGAGCCTCTGGGGACGATTCAAGGAGGACATGTCACAGTATCTCACCGAGTACTTGGACATCTCAACTCTGGCCAATTTCCTCTCATGCCTCGCAGACAAGAACCAGCAACATATGAAAAGGAACCTTCCACCCGTTCTGCATGAGGGAAGACCAAATCTTGTGCTTTGTCCCAATGCAGAAGTGTTTACCACCACCCTGTCGTTCTACATGCAGAGTCCTGAGCAGCCTCTGCCATCTGCTGATGAGGTTCTAGTCTGCAGAGAAGAAACATCAGAAGAGGAGGTGGAGATCTTCCTCCGTCGAGCTCTAGGCCAAGGCTCCAGATGCAACTGGCAGAAGATATATTCCCTTGTCAATCCAGGGCTGCTGGGATATGATGTCAGTGAAGCCTTGTGGGGGCTCTTCGAGCTTCTTCAGAGAAGTGCCAACCCACATTATCGTTTGGTAATAGTCAGTTCAGTTGTGCACCAGCACAGATACGTGCCCTCTTCCTTCAGCAATTACAAAGTACAGGCTGGTGTGACTATAACAGCAGAATATGCCAGGAAATATCTGCACCACCACTTCGCACAAAACCGGCTCCAACAAAACCCTGTTGCACCGGTCTCTCCACATGGGCTTTCAGTGTGGATGGTTTCATCTGTACGCCCTGCAGTGGGTAAGTCTATTTGCTGTGCTACTATTCAAATATTGATAAAATAGAGCCAAGATACAATCAAGATCATTACTACAATAATTTATACCTTCTTTCTTTTTTCTGTAAATAGGGAAGTCTCTTTATGTAGATCGTCTGTTTGAGAAGTTCCAGCAGAGATCTCCAAGTGCAAAACACATAAGGATCACACTGATTGAGCCAAGTGTTGATATAGACGCTTTGATTAAGACTCTATCAGACAGACTGGCATCCTTGAGAGAGCAGGATCCTGTTCTTTTACACATCGACACCGCTGGAGTAAGTACTCATGCATTTATTTCTGCAGTTATAGCTTTTTCTGTGGTTGGTTGTAATTTAGAGTGTCTCATTTTTCCCTTCTCTTACTTGTTAGGTTCTTTCAGGTCTGGAGGAACTGCTGTTTCATTTGTTAATTCTGGGCTGTGTGAGCGACAGTCACGGCTTTCTGTGGAGAAGAAATCTAGCTCATTTGATCACAGTTGAGGTCCTGAGAACAGGCACATCCCCTCAAAACCAGCTGAAGCAGGTAGCAATGTCTTTTTCACATCATATTCAACATGGGTCAGAAATATATATTTTTAATTGCTGTATTGTTGTATGTATTTTAGCAGCTTGTATGTAGCAGCATATAGTCATATTCTAAATCACCCATCACTATTAGCATGTCAAAATAAGTGGACCAAATTTGACACAAGTGCATTGCCCATTAGTGACCATGCATTAGAAAAGACCTGTTTTTCAAGTGGTAAACAAAAGACAAACCAAATCACAATTACAAACATACATTCCTTGAAAAGGCTGAAAAATGCCCTGAGACTATGTACACACTTATACCCACTCAAGGTCTCTATTAAATTGATTAAATGTCTCTTAATTTGCTATCTTTGTTCTAAAACATTACATATTTTATCAACTTCCTTAATCCTTTAAGGATTAAATGTAGTTGTTTTGCTGATGTAGTTACTTATTTTTTTTAATATTCCACCTTAATCAGAATATAAAAGGGTTAGGGAGCTTTTAAGTTTTGAAATTAAGGAGTTTTGTTCCTTTGTGAATGTAAAATCGATTTGCAAAAATTGCCCCAGACTAAAATACATCTAATTAATGTTTTGCATTTGTGTGTTCGATTTGCTCACACAGACAAAGCTCGGACTTCTTGACATACTGCCTACCATCCACTGTAAACCACCAAGAGAAGTTCTGGCCAGTCCACGGGTGTTCAAACAACACATTGATCCACTCATAGATGAGCAGGAGTTTTGTAGTGAGGGGATGCAAAGACCCTATCAGTACTTAAAGCGCTACAAGAACAACCAGAATCTGGATCATTTTAAGTATCAGGAGGGATACAGTGAGGTGAATCACATTGATTGCCTCAGACACTTTCTGGAATACTGTGGAATGAAAGATCCATCTTGGGCCGAGCTGAAGAATTTCTCCTGGTTCCTCAATGTGCAACTGAAAGACTGTGAGAGCTCAGTTTTTTGTGATCCAGATGTTCTGGCTGACCAGATGCCCGGATTCAAGAATTTCATTGTGAATTTCATGATTCTGATGGCAACAAATTTTGCATCACCATCTCTCAACACATCAGATGAAAGTCCCATGCTGCACATTGATAACAATCTGGAGGATGACCTTCTTAACCGTCTGACAATTCGTAAGCACTGGGAAAATGAGTCTCATCCATACATCTTCTTCAACGCAGACCGGTTCTCAATGTCTTTCCTTGGCTTTAACGTGATGAGAGGTGGTAGGCGAAACACACTCAATGCAGTAGATCCTCACAGTCCCTCAAAGATCCTGATAGAAAATGTGATGTCAGAAGAACTTTTCAAAGGTTTGGATAGGAACAGGATCTCTCTCAGTGAGGACTTTGATCAGCTGCCCCGGCCAGATAAAATCAGAAGGATTTCCTGCGTTGTTGGTGCAAAGAAAGGAATCATGGACAGAAATTTTGATCCAGATCCAACATATGAGCTCACTGCTGATAATGTGATGAAGATGTTGGCCATACACATGAGATTCAGGTGTGGAATTCCAGTTGTCATCATGGGAGAGACCGGCTGTGGAAAAACACGATTGGTCCGTTTCCTTTGTGCTCTGCAGAGGGATCAAAGCACAATCGAGAACATGGTACTTGTCAAGGTTCATGGTGGAACTACAGCAGAGATGATCTACAGAAAGGTGAGGGAGGCAGAGATTCTTGCTGAGAGGAATCGTGCACTTCACAAACTAGACACCATTTTGTTCTTTGACGAGGCCAACACCACAGAAGCCATTTTTGCCATCAAAGAAATCCTGTGTGACCGATCAGTGAAAGGGTCTCCTCTGAAGGCAGACAGTGGCTTGAAAATAATAGCTGCTTGCAATCCTTACAGGAAGCATTCACCTGAGATGGTGGAACGCTTGGAACGTGCAGGATTAGGCTACAGAGTGAAGGCAAATGAAACAGCAGACCGCCTTGGCAAAGTACCTCTGAGACAGCTGGTGTACAGAGTTCATCCTCTACCTCCAAGCATGGCTTCCTTGGTGTGGGACTTTGGTCAGCTGAGTGATTCAACTGAACTTTCCTACATCAAACAGATTGTCCAGAAAAATGTTGACATCCATGATTTACCAGTGGCCTGCAAGGATATCATTTCCAAAGTTCTGGCAGCCTCCCAGAGGTACATGCGGTCTCGAAAAAATGAGTGCAGTTTTGTTAGTCTCAGGGACGTGGAGAGATCTATGAAAGTGCTAGTTTGGTGTTACCTGCATAGCGAGGTCCTTTTCAACAACTGCTCTCATCTCAATGAGGTTCAGAAAACACTGAAGTGCTTGATTCTTGCAGTCGGAGTCTGCTACTACCCTTCTTTGGTGGCCAAAGACGAGTACCTCTCTGAAATTTGCCAGTTCTTTCCAGACCCATCCTGGTCTTCAGCGGCATTGCAGGAAGAGATTTCTTCATGTCAAGACTTCTTCCTTAAGAACGTACATACAAGGGAGACCATTGCAAAAAATGTTGCCCTTAAAGAGAACGTGTTTCTCATGGTGGTGTGCATTGAGCTCAGGATCCCACTCTTTCTGGTTGGCAAGCCAGGCAGCTCCAAGTCCCTTGCTAAAACAGTGGTTGCTGATGCCATGCAGGGCCAGAACTCCCACTGTGAACTATTCAAGGAGCTCAAGCAAGTCCATATGGTCTCCTTCCAGTGCAGTCCTCACTCAAGTCCCGAGGGCATCATAGGAACATTCAGGAACTGTGCCCGATTTCAGAAGGACAAAAACATGGATGAGTACGTATCAGTTGTGGTGCTTGATGAGATAGGACTAGCAGAAGATTCTCCCCAGATGCCTCTGAAGACACTGCATCCTCTCTTGGAGGATGGTTGCATTGACAATGACAAGCCAGACCCCCACATGAAGGTTGGTTTTGTTGGCATCTCCAACTGGGCTCTTGACCCAGCAAAGATGAACAGAGGAATATTTGTGTCCAGATGGGATCCCAGTGAGGATGAACTTGTGGAAACTGCCAAGGGAATTTGTGCGTCCTCCACCCCAATTCTCCTGAAGATCAAACACCTCTTCCCATCTTTGGCGAAGGCCTTCTTGACTATCTGTGAAAAGACCTCAAAGAATCAGTTCTTTGGTCTGAGGGATTATTACAGCTTAGTCAAAATGGTTTTTGCCATAGTGAAATCCTCACAGCAAGAGCCGGATGGTGGGCAGTTGGTAGAGGCAATCTTGCGTAACTTCAGTGGACAGCCAGAGGGTTTTGACCCTGTCACATTTTTCCAAGAAGTTACCCAAAACCTTTTGGAAATGCCCAGACCAAGCACCTTACAAATGGTAAAGAAGAATCTTGATCATGATGCCAACCACGAGAGCCGTTACCTCCTTTTGCTGACCACCAACAATGCAGCTCTTCATATCCTTCAGCAACAAATCTTTGCCAAAGGAGACTATCAACCCCCAGAAATTATCTTTGGCTCAGGATTTCCAAAGGACCAGGAATATGCCCAAATCTGCCGTAATGTGAACCGGGTGAAAACATGCATGGAGACGGGGCGTACTGTCATCCTCCTCAACATGCAGAATCTTTATGAAAGCCTCTACGATGCCTTGAACCAGTACTATGTTTACCTCAGTAAGCAGCAATACGTTGATCTTGGTCTTGGCTCCCACAGAGTCAAATGTCGGGTCCATACAAACTTCAGACTGGTGGTAGTGGAGGACCAGAAGAAGGTCTATGAACACTTTCCGGTGCCCCTCATCAATAGACTTGAAAAACACAGGGTGGATCGGAGCACAGACCTGCAACCATGGCAACACAGGGTTCTCCACAAACTGAGGGACTGGGTGAAGGAATTCTTGGGTGAGGCTTCAGAGGATTTCAGGGAGTCTGACATTTTCATTGGCTTCCACGGTGACGCCTGTGCAAGTGCTCTCTTGCAAGCTCTAGAAAGAGAAAGAGTGCAAGAAGTCGAAGAAAGTGCTGTGGAACAGGATCAACTGAATGAAAAAGATGAACAACAGGGAACACTTGAGTCAAGTTCTAACATACATGAAGAGGTAACTGTTAAGGAGGATTACCAGCAGGGTGATGCAATGGATGTAGAGATAGCTGGAAAAGAGCAAGAAATTGTGCCAATGGAAAAGGCAGATGATGAATCCACAGAGGCACGTGATGATGAGAATAAAGTGGTGTCTGAGAGCGAAGAAATGGAGATGGAGACAGAAACTGATGTTGGGTCAACTGAAGAAAATGAGGAAAAACAAGTCTTTGAATTAGCCAAAGTTCTCTTGTTGAACTGTGCCACCCCCGACGCTGTGGTGAGGCTTAAATATTCAGATTTAGAAAACCAAGAAACAGGGAAACTCCAAACATTGTACTTTGAGCAACAACATCACCACTCGCTCCAAGATTTCCTACAAGAGTACCAACGCAAGCATCAGGACTCCAGCAAGTTTTTAGAGGTATGCCACAAACCACAGCTCAAGCTTAAATTTTCATAATTCCTTTATTATTATCACAAATTGTTGACTTTAATATACACTTTGTGGTTTTATACAGATCACTACATTCTCCAGCTTGTTGACCAAATCAGATGTCAGAGTAGTAGCTCATACTCTGGGACTTCACACCGACAAGATCCTCCTGCTCTCACTACACCAGTTTGACACTGAGGTCTCCTTCTGCAGCAAGATACGGTAAACTAACCATACAAGTAATAACAGCACAGTTTTAATATAATTTATGGTCTTTTAATCTTACTCTCACTGCCTCTTTTGTGTCAGGGGCTTCCTTCAAGATGCTGGACACTCTCTTCACCTTCTGTTAATCCAGATGGACCTCGAGGAATCCCAGTGCAATGACGAGCTCATAGCATCAGCAAAGTAGGGCTCAATGTCGAGGTCTTCCTTAACTGTGACTACATAAATGCTCAGTGGAAACAATGATATTACAGCTGTTTCAGATATGTTTGTAATTCCATCTGCCTCTAGATACTGCACCATGAATTACCTGATGTCACGGGATGAACAGACATGTTGGGTGATCTTCATTGTGAAGGTTTCCAGGATCCCAAGTCAATCGCAGTACATTGGTTTCCAAGGAGGTTAATATTCATTGGAATATACTCAACATTGTAATGCATCTGTTCACTGTCTTATACAAAAAGATTAAATCCATGTTTGGTTTTTCACATGAAAGGAGTCTGGAACTCGGTGCACATTGATGACCTGAGGGATTCAGATGACATGAGCCTGAACTTGTTGGTTTTCCGTGGAACTCTCATTAGCAGCCTACTCAAACCTGCACTGTCAGGTAGTAACTGTGCATTTTCTGAGCATTAACAAGTGTGTTAGATAAGAATGAAAGTGGTTTAATGCGATTTGTACATAAAATAAAGAGAATTTCTTGATCTTCAACAGAAAACCACACAGACACAGAGACAGAAGGGGAAAGAGAATACTCTGAAGAAGACAGAAATGTGAGTTTGAGGATAAATAAACACTTTCTTTAACATGTAGTCATGTAAAACAAATGTCCGTTTCTTAAAATATTTAATAAAAATAAAAACTTAAACTCTATACTTACATTTGCATATAGGCAGATGGAGCCCACCTCCACAGCCTATCTTTAGTGAGATCATGCATCCAAAAAGCAGTGGGTTTGCTGCGGGACCCCGACAACATGATGTCACGAAGCATGCAGCGGATGCAAATCCTTCTGACTCTTCTGGGAACTGATCAAAAGCACTTAGGAGGTGAATATAGTCATCTTATATTGATTGATCTGTCTCTGATGCAGCAAGTGAAGCTAATTCCTTCTGTGTTGTTGCATCTTTATTAGTTTCTGATGGAACTATAAACTTTGTTAAAGGTCACTTTCAGAGAGTATTGTTGAGAAGACTGGCAGAGGCCTTGGCACAGAAAGAAAAGATGAAGGACTCTCCCAAGGAGTGGATGAGCACAGAAGCCAAGAAACGCCAGGCTCTACAAGAGGGGGGAACTCTGAGGTAAGATCTCCTTTGGATGTAATGAGTAGACTTTTAAATTCATAGTTGAGAATGTTTAAATGTTTGTTTGTTTTTTGTTATTTGGCAAGATATCTGAAAAATAGATAGTAGTTGAAATTTTGTGGGAAGAAAAGCAATTATCCTAAGAACAGGAGCTTTTGGTGCACATCCAGTGTCAATCAAGTACATACATAATTTCAGACATAATGACAACATCTACATAAATCTATGGCATTTTTGAACTTTTTACTATTTCATGAACTATTGCACCTCACTGAATGAAGAAAATGTAACGCATGTATCTCATAATTGTCTATTACTATGTGTATTTTGATGCGGATCAGGATCAAGATGTAGTTTTTAAAACTCTGAATATTTTCCTGAATTGTACATCCTTTATACAAGTTTCCTATCTTGTGTTTTCTTTGTCTGGCAGACACACCCTGTGGCGCTGTCTTCAGTCCACTGTGACTCCGATCTTGGCCAGCATTTTGGAAGTTATGGACAGGTACGCCAATCTGGACCAGCTCTCTGATGACAGGCTCAGCGAGGGCCGGGTTAAGCTGTGGTTGGACATCCTCGCAGATTCAAAGATTTTACACCTAACACCTCACCAAAATGCAAGGTAGTGTCTCTTACTTCTTTTGTATATTGTATAACTCACCAAGTGAACATAATTAAAAAACTGCATCATTTTCTTCTGTTCTTATAATATCTAGTATGACAGATCAGGAAGTGCCTGTGCAGCACTACTTCATATTGGATGGTGAAGAACAACCAAGTGCTGCTCCATTCAGCTGGCACATCAAAATGCACCTTGAAAACCTGTGGGAAGAATCTGAATTTATGCCAGGTTTGTCTTAGATCTTAGATCTCTGTTCATTTTAATTTATTAATTAAAGCAAACCATTTAAACATGATTTGAGTGATAGACCTTGAAGCATACATGGTTACTTTATTTTTTCTGGCTCTTTGAACTTTTCCTCAGTAACAAAAGATGGAAGCACAGAGAGGATTCTTCAGTTTGTGAGCACCTTCAACAACAGCAGGCTGGCCATCCACTTCCAGAGCCTCTCAGACACAGAGCGATTGGAGTATGGCCACCACTATCTCCAAGACTTTCTGCTGCTTGCTTTGAAGATCAAATCAAAGGATGAATTAAAGGTATAGACATTAGAAATTACATATTGGTAGGTCATTTGCAAACAGCTAAATAGCCTTTTGATGTTTGACTCATCTGTCACATGCAGGTTCTCACCAAGGCCATGCTGGGCTGCGTCGCTGAACTTCAGAGGTCCATGGGCGCAGACCCTGAGCTCTCTCCTGCTTGGATAATGGCTGCTGCCAAACATTTTGCGCTCAGACTGGACACTCTCTGCCACATATTTCTGCTGCAGCCCGAGCTGGCTGCTGATGTCTTTCGGCAGGGACCAAAGACAGACATTCTGGAAATGGTAATAATAATAATAACCTACTGTGCCTTCATTTTATACATCTAAATGTCTCAATGACAATTGCATTTATTAGTTGAAACATGAAGTGGTTTGGATTTATTGGTATGTGACATCTACAGTTTGACCCGGTGTGTTTACTTCATGATGGGATATGTTCAAGTCATTTTAGTGTTACTGTAATTACGATTTTCTAAATAGTTTTCACATTAACTTCAAAGTTGTAGATTACAACTTGAAAATTGGGATCTTCCTGAAGTTTCCATATGTTTGACTTAACACTTAATAATACAGAAATGCAATTGGAAAACCAAGAAAACATGAGCGCCTAATGTCAGCCTGAGTGTGTCGTTCTATGTAATTAAACCCAATTTTAATAAATATAGTTTTTTTTGTCAATGTACAGTATTTTAGCCTTCCAATTATGTCGGATGACAATTATTTTCAGGAAATAAAACATTTTGCAATGAATAAAAAAAGAAATATGTTCTATTTTTGGCAGATGGACGACATTTCAGCTCTGGGTATCTGTGTCGAGCAGACCAAACTTCTGACTGTGACTTCTCTGCACGAGTGTGAGTCATTTGTGAGCAGAGTGGAGTTTCTGCAGCCGTGTCTGGACAGAGCGTTTGGTCAGAAATACAGTGCTCTCTGCAGTGCTGGCTGTCTGCAACATCTGGACTCCATCAGGTGACTCTACCAAGATGTATGGTTAGAAAAGAACCATAGATTTTTTTTTTTAGGTTTATTTACAACCTTTTTTTCACTTTCAGGTCACTGTGGCATGGCATGCTGGTTGTTGCATCTTTCATCCAGCACATCATTTTAAAAGTTAAAGAGGATGACTCTAAAATGAAAGAGCTGGCTTTAACACACTGCAATCTTCACCTGAACGTAAGTATAATGGTTTTAGACTGTTTTCACAGTCTAAAATACACAACAAGGACATATTTAGCTTATTTAGCTGATGTGGTAAATTTTTCAGATCTTGACACATCTTTTCTCATGATCAATTAAGCTACAAGATAACAGCCTAAACAATACTACTAATTATATTATATTACATGTGCTCTGTTAAAAACACACCAGAGGTTTTTAGAATTGTTATGTTAGCAGAGACTAAAAGAAAGGAAACCCCAAATAAAAGCTTATTTTAGGCTTTAGTGCTATATTCTAGGGTTTTATTTTTATTTCTCAAATTCCATGTTTTTATGTTTTGTTTTGGGTTTTTTTTCCAATTTTTTCGGTTAAATGTTTGTTTTATGTAAAGCACATTGAGTTGCCACTGTGTATGAAATGCGCTATATAAATAAAACTGCCTTGCCTTGCCTTGCCTTTAGTGGTAGTTATAAACTCCTTCGATGGACAACAGGTGAAAAACAAAACATGTTTTTCAGATACCTTTTCTCTCATTTTCTAACAGCTGATGCAGGAGTCGCCTGATGTGAGGAGCGTGGACACATTGCGGCAGCTGATCCGCATCCTGAACTCTTACCACAAAGAGTCTATAAGCAGAGATCTCAGGTCAGATTCTGCTTTGAATATTTATAAGACTTTTTCCCATTTTAATGCGAACATCTGATTTCGATGCAATAAACTGAAAAATGTCCATCATTATGAATTCTTTTTTTCACAATGTCTCTTGAATGACTCATCAGAAAGTTGTCATGTCACCATACTGTAAATGTTTTAGGCAATGGATTTACAGATCATATTATAGATATAGCAATAATGAACAAAATGATCAAATAAACATGACTTTAAGCACTTTAAAATGACATGTATACACGTTTTATCTAATCTCACAGTTATTTAACTCATCTCCCTTATGATATTTTTCTCTCTGAAGGTTTGGCATTCTTTGCCCTGTTTGCCTGTTGGAGCTCACACAGCCGTCCGTCCTTCCCTGCGAGCACATCCTCTGTCTGTCGTGTATCCAGAAATGTATTCAGTCACAGAGACATAGTTGTCCCTCATGCAGGACACAGCTGCCACCAAACTTTAGGCCGGCTGTTTCTCCAACCATCAAGTGAGTAAAAAAAATGTTACGTTAAGTAAATATAGCAATGTAATGAGACTTTTTGTGTAAGTACTGATAAAATGTGCTGTTTCCCTCTATAGTAAAACTTTGCATTTCACGTTTTAGGGCAGCACTTCAGCAGCAAGCCGAGGTCAGGAGCTGCTGTAACTCCTTCTTCCTGGAGGTGGTGTCCAGGTTCTGTCTGTCAGAGGGGCAACGTCCAGGAGAGGGAGTGGTGGAGCTGCTCTTCTCCCTACTCGTCTCTGCTAATGGTCAGTGAGAAAGAGAGTGTTCAGTTACTAATAATCAGATCGTAAATGATGCTTTGATCATGAGATGTTCACCAGCTGATTCTCCTGAATGATGCAGGAGATGTGTACAGGACCAGACAGCTCTCTCCTTTCCTGGAGTGTGTGGACAACAGTCCGGTGGTTCGCTCTGTGCTGCCAAAACTCCTGCTGCAATACAGGTGAGGGCATGATCTGATGACCACAGGTGGAGAAAGTGTTCAAACCCCTTACTCAAATAAAAGATAGAAAAATACTTGGAAGTATATTAAGTCAAAGTACTAAGGGTATAAAATGGTGCAGATGAAAAATAGAACATTTCTATTTAAACGACACTGAAAGATCACTTCCTAATGTGCTTGATGGGTTCAAATGGGCACTTGACTTTTATACACTGTATAAAAGTGTGAGATGAAACAAGCAACGCTGCTTCTCTGAGATCCTAATAAACGGACAAGTTGAGGATTCAAGATTTCAGTATTCCAAAAACATATTTTATGGTTCTTATCCGATGTTTTAAATATTAAGTCTGAATCTTCAAAGTAAGCTAGAACTACAGCTTTTCTAGTAACTGCATGTTATTTAACCAAAGTGCATCTGTCAGTTTTGAGCAGGCAAAGGCTCACATTCAGACCTACCTGAAGAACCTGAAGGAGAACCTTGTACAGAGAGAAGACCACACTAAACTCTACCTGCTGTTTGTCAACTGTTTCCAGGTAAGAATGCACCAGCTTCACGTTTCTTCGTGCTTTCTGTTGTGACATTATTATCTTTAAATTGTTCATCTGTATCTGAACCAGTCACACACAGAAACCTCAGTAGAAACCAAAGTAGAAAAACATTAATGGAAATGTTTTTCTCCACATGTTCAATACATCTTGCTCAGGACTCTCTGATGTCCTCTGATGCGAGAGAAGTGGAGCAGAATAGAGAAGAGCAGCGGCAGGCAGAAATCAGATTCCTGAGCAGGATTGCCAGGAAACAGACTCCAGACAGGCAAGAACACCCAGCAGAGTTCCTGCTCAACACAGCTAGGCTGAGGATCTGCCTGACCACAGCTGCACGGCTGCTGAAGAACGCTGCTGAAGGTGTGTGATGCTGAATGAATAAATACCCATGCCCAACATTTTGCTGTCTTTTTGCTCTGAAGTCACATTTTGATTTCATTTGCATCATTTCCTGCTAGTATAAAACAATGTTGTGTAGAGCTGCAATGTTTATTCGATGGTTGATCCATAGAATATTATTCAAGAACTATTTTTGGGGGTGTTTTTTGTCTCTGTAGGAAATGCTGGCAGACATGGGGAGGTGGAGGCTGATCAGTACCTGCAGCAGGTGAGGGCGGTGTGTGAGTACTGTGGTGATGACTGGATCCGGGTGTACCTGCTGCGAGCCCTCGACAGAGTCTCCGGTATGGACTGCATACTGTCCCTGATGAACATCCCCACCTGGAGATGGGTCTTTCCACCAGACCTCCTTCGACTTCAGGTAGAGATATGTTGCACAGAGCTGCTCTTTGAAGGATAGAAAAAAAATTTGACATTGTCTTGTTGTGACAAGAATGTTTTCTCTTTGTCATCGTTAGACTTTATCGACTTTACCCCATTTACCTCTGGTATTATCATGTGATCTGTATCTGCATATATTATCTGGATAATGTCATGTCTTTGCATTTACACCTGGTATGGACTCTCCATGGTTCCTTTTTGTCTCCGAAAGAGGATGACTACAACCAAGATGGACCAGTTCCTCTGCTGTGGGGCATCTTACCGAGCTCTGAGAGACGCCATGGTCGAATTTCTGTTGGACAGAAAGAACAACCTCTTGACAGAAGTAAAGGTCAGAGACTCTAGAGCTAACATTTTTAAGGTGATTTAGTTTACATCAATGAATCAATGAATGGAATATGTGAGTATGTTAGGGTTAAAGTTATATTTAGGGGTTGCATGTGTTTCTTTACATCTTCACAATGTTAGCTAGAACTGCAACAATTAGTCAGTCAATCAATCAATCGCCAACTATTTTGATAATCAATTATTCATTTTTGACTAATCTTCTAGAAAAAAAAAAGTACAAATTCTTTTAAGCTTCTCAAATGTCAAAGTTTTCTGGTTCTGATAGTCCTCTGTCCTCTGAACTGTTGTTCAGGACAAAGAAAGAATGTTTTGGTTGCATCTTGGACTTTGGGAAACAGTCAGATTAGTTTGTAAAATTAAACTTCTCGGTGTCATTCACTTATATTTTCTCTGTATCTCTCTTGTTTGTCTCCATTGTTCTCTGTAGAAGCTGAACGGTTCTCAGATCAGCCTCGTGGCTCTGGTCGTGTTCAGACAGATCACCTGCCGCTACAAATCACCAAATGCCAACTTACATCCGACAGCACAGGTACGAGCACTATATTTGATGTCTTATGTAAATTGTGTCTATTGTCGATTTACTTTCTGATGTTGACATGTGGCTCTACATGAACTTACAGGAAAGAGCAAGACTGGAAGAGTTCCTGACATACATAAAATCAAGGGAGTTCAGAGATTTCTGCACGTCACTTCTTTCAAATCGGATCGGCGGGCCAAATTTAAGTCTCTGCATCAACCAGAATCTGTCGGCTCAGAGACAAACCCTCCTGGAGCTGCTGGTCCATCTGAACTCAGTGCTCCTCAGTGGAAATACTCTACTGCTTCCTCTCCACCAGATAGCTTTCCAGCCTCAAAACGTTACAGTAAGACTTGTCATTTACCCCACTGGTTTTGCCTTTGTCTTTCATGGCTCTAGAGGAGATTTGCCAAATCTGAGAAAGTAACCTTGAAGATGTAATTGTCATGCGATTTTTCGCACCTTTTTCAGAATCTGCGTCACAAACTGGAAATGTGTTCATAACATGCAAGGAAAATGTAACAAAAGTCAGATTGCATTATGGGAATTGTAGGATCCGGTTTTTAAATTTGTATCTACAATAGGTACAAAAACAATATCAATATTAACTTTTGTTAAAACATGATCAATTTTTAGATAAAACTAGAAACAGAAAGTAATATAGTCTACTCACATTCTAATCTATTTGCCATGAATTAATCCAGCTAACCTTTTTTTATCCAAGAACTACTTCCTGCCAACCATGCCAGAAGATCACACAAGTGAAGCCAGACAGTGGCTGACTAAGGAGAATAAACTGCAAGCATACTGTAAGTAGCTAATATGCTAAGGTTATTTTTCATAAGGTTTCATAAGGTTCATAAGGTTCATAAGGTTTATCATCCATTAGTAGGAAATCAACATATATGAACTGTATGTCTTTTACATTATTTGCAGATTGTGCTAAGGGACATCTGTGCTTTGTTGGAGCGGTATGAGCTTTTTTATGTTTATTCAAGCATTCCTCGACAGCAAACATTGAGAATAATCAATTAATTATATGCTTCTGTATTTATAGTGTGGTAAACCAGTGGTCAGATCAAAATGCCCAGACTGTGGAAGTCCAATTGGTGGGGAAAAGTACAGCCCAGCTAAAGGGTTTACTCAGAACAGAGGACATAGGTATTAACCTGTTCGGTTAGCCAACTGTGTGACATTATTTTCTCAGTCAATAATGTGTGTCTAATTTAATCTGTGTCCTTCCATGTGTTTCAGAGATCAAACCTGGACAGGACACATATTAGGAGACGCTCGTCAGAGGTCTGACGCCCCTGACAGACAGATGACATACGTTCAGTCCTGCGTCCTGCGGCTGCTTACACACCTGGCCATGCTTCAAGGCGCAGCTGGGAATGACAGAGTGAGACATCAAATGAATCTGCACCAAAGAAAGTGTTTACATATAAACAGTATTGTAAAGATGAGACTCTGTAATAAAACTCCTGTGTTTATTGTTTGTTGAAGGGAGTCAGTGACATGATCCACCCCAGGCCTTTAGATGTTTTCAGCTTTCTATGGAAACACCTCGAGAAGGACATGGATGTGTTGGGGAAGGCTCTGGATCAGAACATGGACAACACAGCAGTTACAGTTCATTTGATTCTCAACACTTGCACAGAATTCAATACAGGTGAGATTCAGCATGCCAGTTTTATTGTTCATCTAATGAAAAAACAGAAAAAAACAAAACATGTGATTTACTGTAACTCTGCTTACTGTTAACAAAGTTTCCCGAGGTGCCAGATCTGATCTGTCCTCAAAAGAAGGACGGAAGCACTGGGAGAAGCTCGTCTGTGATTCTACCATCAATCCAATAATTAAAGTAAAGGATGCAATATATTTAAAATTAGTCAATTGATTGTTTAAATGTGAAATCACTAATAGTCATGTTTTAAAAACAGGTACCCAGACGCGTTTTGGCTGAAGCTCAGGAAAGAATCGCTGCTGATGATGGAGTTGCTGGAAGCCCCCTGATAACTGTCATCTCCGGGGATCCCACCACCATGCTGTCCCTCCGCTCTGACAGCCCGACACATCGCTCCTCCTTCTGGACTCTTTCTCAGATGATGACGGTGGAGCGCTTCTCTCAGTTGGTGGGAGAAGCACAGGGATGGAGCTCTTTGTCCCTGCTGGACTTGTTTCTTAAAAAGGTACCCATCTTCATTAGTAGAATGTAAAAACCTTGCTCTGACAAAGAAGGCACATTGGGGGATAATCAGACTGATGTGCACCAGATTTGACAGGTTTTAAATCCTGATCTGACAAATAGTGAGGACTGAAAGTCCAAACAGATTATCTGATGGTGTCAGAAGAGGATTACAGATTCATCTCAGCTACTGAAAGCCCAGTTTAGACTGAGAGCAGAAAGTGAGAGCAGAAAGCAAGTGCAGCGATCAGTTAATGCCAACCCTCATCAAGACTGTACAGTCTTTGTAATAGGTTGTTTTATAACAGAAAATGTTTAGAAACATGCACGTCCAATACTTGTAGACTGATAACCTAATTCTGATTCAGGATTACAATAACTGTGGGAGTTTTTTTTAAGTAGAGTCAGACCATAGACTGTATATAAAATGGATGTAATATCCGTGACGTCACCCATTGGTTTGTGGACTGCTGCTTGGAAGCGAATAGTTTCGGATCTGAGCAGCGCCATCTTGAAAATTTCCGGTGCATGCCGGGTAAAAAAAAAACATGGATTCTACTTATATGGGTATCAGGAGGAGCATGACGCGCCCTCCTGAACCTGTGAACCAATCAACCTGTCAATCACGACGTAGCCACGCCCTAATGCATACCCTGCTTTATCGTCACATATAAAATCAGGGAGGCCAAAATTTCACAAATGAACATCATACTGCATTGAAGAAGGCTTTAAACTAGCGATTGAGACCATAAACACATTATGATAACGTTAACTGAGGTTATAAATCAAGTGAGAAGTTGGTGAATTCTCCATTGACTTGTATAGAGACGGAAGTCCTTTTGACACCAAAACGGTCGCCCCCTGGTGGCCTTTTGATAGAATGCAGTTTTAAGTTACTTCCGCATTGGCATAATTTCAGAGGACCGGAAATCCCCGCCTGAGTCAGACTCATTTTACCACTGAGTTATGGACATTTAAATACATCATGTTACGGTAGCGCTACCTATAACTGAAGAGCTATCACAGTCCCAGCATTGCATACATTTGGTATGACTCACCAAAGCCTGCATCAAAATATTAGTTAATTTGTCCTTGCACCAGATCTCACTGGAGTTTACATAGTAGTGTTGACGTTATGCTAAATATCAGATGAGAAAAAGTGCAAGACAGAAAACTGAGAACAGTAGTTAGGCAGAAATGTCAAATCAAATGTAATTTATTATAGAGCATGGTCAAGAACATCAGCCAAAATTACTGACAGAACATTTTTGGTCGATTTTGTGCTAAAATACACTATGTTTCCTCATAATCACAATAAATAAAAGTTAAAGGCCTCTGAAATCTGTTAATCTACACTTCTTAAACTAATTTATTTGAATATACAATCCCTTAACTTCAGGCCCCCTTATCTAACATTTTTAATCAGTTTAATTTATATATGACGTAGTTATAAGCAGATATGTGTTTATTAATGCATTTGTAAATAACTATAACACATCCTGTGAGCACCCATAAGTGGATTCTGGTGTATAAACACATAATGAATGACAATATGGTTAATCACAGTTGTAATAATATAAAATATTTCTTGTTAGAAGTTAAAAGTGCTGAATAAACACTTTAAATATCCTTATAATATATATATTCTTACAACTTCACTATGGTGTATTAGAAACTATTTATTATGTTCATAGCTTATATATTTTAAATAGACGGACTTAAAATAAAATGTTGCCTGAAGATTTTGTGTTGCATAACTAGATCCATTCGTTTATTACAGGTTAATTAATTGATACTGTTTGTATGTGTTTGTCTCAGATTCACTGTTTGAGGCAGTTACATCACCTGCCGGAGCTGGCTGCGTTACAGTCGGACCTGCTCAGGGTCTTTCCTCCAGCGTCAGACTCCACACCTCCGACTATCGCACTGATGTTACAGCAAATACCAGCAGGTATATCAACATGCTAAAAACCTACTTTATCAATCACACACACACACACACACACACACACACACGCACACACACACACACACACACACACACACACACACACACACACACACACACACACACACACACACAAACACACAGAAACCTTTATGTAAACTCTCTGGTGATCTTTGTTAGGCTATCAGAAGAAGCTGCTGGAGGAGAAAGTGAAGAGTTTCATCAAGGTGTGGAACTGCCTCAGAGCAGAGGTGGCAAACACATGTAAGTAAACTGTCTCCATTAATATTTAACTTAAATGTGTGCATGTTCAGTATTAGTTTCCATTCAAACAGGTAATACAAGACGGGATAGAAACGTAATACGGTGGATGGATTCACACGAACAGACAAAACATGCACTGAGGACGTAAAGCTGTCACTGCTTGTTGCTTATTTTAGAATAAGTGTGTTTTTTTTTAATTGAAGGATCATTTCACATTATTGCACCTTAATGAATATGTCTCAACAAATTATTGCCGAATGAATGAAGCCCCAACTTGCCATTCATGCCTCTATGAAGAGTCATGATTTTAAGCCTTCACTAAATAACTTCCTCTGCCTGCGCCCCTACCTGTCTGTGTGTCTGTGTGTCTGTGTATGTAATTATAGCAACAGATTTGGGTAAGATAGAGGTAACAACCGAGAGCTCGGGGGAGTTTCTGACACCGAGCCGACACGGACCGGGGTCGTGTCTCCGAGTTCTGGTAGACTTCCTGTCGGAGACTCACAACAGCGTGGTGAGAGAGGCCAGGAAAGTGAGCGGCCAGGAGGACAGGTCAGTCAATTTAATGTGACCACTGTGTCCTCCACTTTTTCCTTCTCTTTCTTTTATTCTTCAATCTTCTCCTTAGATCCTTCTATTTAATACGACTTGTAAAAATATATTTAATAATGTTGTATCCTTAGTTATATGAAAAAAATATTATTACAGGATATCTGCAGGTCTTAAAAAGCTTCAGTTTCCTCAAAAAAGGTTTTAGAAGTTATAACAACATCTCAAATTTAATTTACGAGTCTTAAATATGCTGAAGGCACTAATGTTCATTATAAAATGTTTTTGTATCAGATTGCAAGCGGCTGGGAGACATTACTCACCTAAATTTAAAGTGAGATTGTTTTTGACAGTGGGTTGAGCTGCACACAGCTGTTTTTTATATACTGTGTTTCAGTCAGCACAATAAGTCACTACTGTCAGCTACAGCAGCGAGTAAGTTCATCTACTCAGAGGGGAAAATGATGATTTTAGCAAAACATTTCAGTGAATTAATCTTTTTTTTTGTGGGTTAGTAAATACATCAATTTTACACTACTTATCCAGGCTCAGGTCATACAAATTTGATTAATTACATTATTGGGATTTATTGTTATATTCTGCTGGAAACGATTTGATGATAAAGATAAAGAATTGATTGTATGATTGTGAAACAGGTATTATATTAAATGGACTATGTGGTATTAAAAAGGACATAAAAGGTCTTGAATCCACATTTTGAACCAGCAAAAAATCTGAACCTGACTCAACTCTTGATGCCCTGAATAACAGAACCTCATCCACACACTTTATTAGCCATTCAAATACATAAAATCACATTTTTCAGGTAGGTAACTTTGTCATGCTGACACTACTTTTGCTTCCAATCGTCCAGACAGAAGATAAAATGATTGTCACCTTGATAAGATCCTGTCTCATACTGTTATAACCCCCTAAGTAGTGTTTTAGCATCTGGTAAACCTTCAAGCTGATGGATGTTTTACTCAAACTCAGCTTCCTGCGTCATATTTCATGTCCTCACATGTAGCTGTAGCAGCACAACTACACACGAGACTCGACTACAGCAGCAGTATCCTCCTCAGCAGACCCTCAAAGCTTCTCCAAAACTCTGCTGCCAGCCTCCTCACTCCCCTGTTTCACTCTCATAAACACATCAGCCCCATTCTGTGTGACCTTTCCTGGCTCCCCATCCCACAATACATCTGATTCAAAATCCTCCTCATCCCTTGCTAGGCCCAACACAGCATGGTTTCCTCCTCCCACACTGACCTTCTCCATCACGGCAGCCCTGTAGGAAACCTATTCACAGCCGATTCTAACCTCCTTTCCTTTTCCAAAAGGACTAAACACCGAAGCTGGGGTGACACAGCCTTCAAGCCTTTGTAATGCTCTTCCACAGTCTTAAAAAGCTCTAAAAACTTCCCTTTTTAAAGCTGGTTTTAACCAATGTTCGGCTTTTAGTTAGATCTTTTTAAATGACACGTAAAAGAGTCTTTTTAAACTCTTCTACTGCATTTTTTTCCTACTTCTAACACTGCGTCTTTCCTGCTTCTCTGCTCTTTTTCTGTATCTATATCTTTTGCCAATTCATTTATCCATGTAAACCATCTTTAAGTGCTTTTATAAGCCCCATATAAATAAAATGTACTATTATTATTATTATTAACACATTCATACTATCGTTGCCCCTTAGATTTATTTCACGCAGTGCTGTTTTCAGTCCGAAAATAGCCCTAAACCTATTTTTAATACGGCTGATCTTGGACGTTCTCCTGTTTTATTTCCCCAGTGAGTACAATGTTCCTTTGGAGAGGATATCAGAAACCCAGCTGATTCAGTGCCACCCAGAAAGAGAGCTGCTACCTCTGGTTTTAGCCCACTGCCATTACACCCTGAAGAAAGGCGGGGAGACCGACAGCAGCTATGACCTGCCAGGAATCCAAACCCAGCTGGTCCGACGATTCATGGCTGGAAAACCAATTATCCAAGCGGTAAAGATCTAAACTAGTCACACCACTGCATTGAGGCGCCAGATAATATCAAACAAACTGCTAACCAGCACTTTAATACACTTGTATCAAAACTAGGACACCTCAAGGTTCTTGAACAGACATCTTCAGGATTTCTCTGTGATCCTAAGTGAGGTCAGAGGAAAGATTAATCAGGTAAGACCTTTTGAGTTACTGATGAACTTTACGGTACCCAAGTCTTCATCTGGAACTGACTAATGCAAGCTGAAGAATGTTCACAGTAGTTTCCCCTGTAGGATTTTTGAGAGGCCACTTTGTTATAGGTCAAATTCTTTCCTGCACACTCCTCTCGTTGGCCTTTGACAGTGTCTCTGTCCTCTATGTCGTAGGAACCGCTGAAGGGTTCGGTGAGCAGCGCCATGAGAACTGTGCTGCGGTCATACACAGATGTTTGTGATGCTGTGCACGTGGTGGCGATTGGCCTACGTTTCCTCAGCAAGACGGGCGGGGATACACAAGGTCAACTCTTGCCCTACCTCACTGATTCTCTACAGATGGGCGAACAGATTTCCAGCACTGTAGCCAAGGTACAAACCTCTAAACCCACAGCTATTTCCCTTACAACATAGTCATGCAAAGAATGTGATTATGTTGATCTCTATTTGTGAGCAATGCACTGTTACGCCATATTTTTCTCACTACAAAATTCCCCTTTAAAGACTACTTAATTAACACTAATGTTCACTTTGGAAACACTTTAAAAAAAACTTAAAGCTTACCTGTTTCATTTTCATTTTAGGGTCTTGCAGGGAGCAAACTAGAAAACAGCATATCCACCTGGCAGCTCCTAACTTGTTGGAAATCTGAGCTTATGTTGAACAGAAAGCAAGTAAGTATTAGTAAAATCATGAGATTTTACAGGATGTGGCAGAAAAAATAGAATTATAACACTGTATTTCCTTATTTTTCATTATTCTGGGGTCAAAACTGCTATAGTGTGCCCTTTGAAAGGCATTGAAGAAACTCCACCCGTGGTGACCACATCATTTTTTTAATTTGTGCCATTATTCACTCGTGACCCCTGCTGGCTGCCACACTGACCCCAAACACCACAGTGAGCTACATTGCTGGGCTGTAATCCATTGAAAGTGTGCTGTGTGACTCGGCAGGCGCCCAGAGTTTGACCCCAATAAAAACTTAATTGAACTTACTTACTGCACTTTCTGCACTATTTTTAACTATTTGAATCACTGAAAAAAACTGAGCTATAAGAGCAGTGATCCAGTGGTTTATACAGACTAATATATATTCATGATCATGTTTCAGGACCCGTTTCAGCGACTGCCCGCAAAGTTCCAGGAGAAGCTGTCAGAGGAAGGAAAGAAGGGGCTGATGGTTTTCCTCGGTGCTACAGATGTTGACGCTTTCTGTTTGGAGCTGCATGAAATTCTGCTGCTGAAGACGACCACCTCCATGCCAGACGACGGTTACCAACCTCACTGGGAGTAAGCACAAACCATCTGTATTCCCCCCCCCCCCCCCCCTATAGTGACAAATATTTGACCATTTGTGAGTTTCTGTGGGAGGTAATGCACCAAATGGTCAATAATCTCCCAAAAACTGTTTTCCCAAAGGGTGTTTTCCGAAATAAGCATTTTTTTTTGTAAGTTTATGAATGAAAGAAGTGTGTCTATTGTTACTTCAAAGTTTACCACACTTGTCTGAAGGAATCCATTGATTCTAGACAGCCTTAATCACAGTAAAGTGTGGCGGTCTCACCCAGGGCCGCCCCCCTGGGATTTGCAGTCCTTTGACTTCCAGGACCAGAGCGTGACCCCTCCAGGCAGCCATCTGTCAAGGGAAAGCAGCTTAAGTTATATCCCCCTCAGCCACAGGTCACTCCTATTGAAACAGCAGCTGGGAAGGGAAGTGAATAGAAATGCTTGAGGAGAAGACAATGGGTGCAGTGCTAACAGTTGTTTTCTTCTTGCCTCTCCTTCCTGCTGTGTCCAGCATCAGATCCACCTTGGAGAACCATTTGGATCTGAAGGATCTCCCACCTCTGCTGGAGCTGGAGATGTTACCGGAGAAGATCACAGTGGCACAGGGGGCTGATGTGTGGAAGACAGCTGTGGAGTTTAAAAGAAGATAGATGATTTTTCTGCAGAGAGCTGATTCATAGCTGATATTTTTTCTTTTATGCAAATTATTTGTTATTATTGATGTTTTTATTTAGATATCTGGATTACAATTGACTGTCTATAATGAATCATTCCATGTCATAGGGCATATTCTGATTAAATGTGCCTTCCCCTGATGTAAATATTGTAAATGTTCAAATTATGACTTGCATTTTAATATTGTCTAACTAAGAGAAAACCACAGGCTTGTGAAATAAATAAAGCAGAAGCTTATTTTATACAATCAGAAATTAATGTCAGGGATCAATAAATAAATAAATATGAATAGACTGGAATGTTTTTTACCATGTTTTTTCCAGCACTTACAAATAAAATTCATTACACAAAGCTCTGGTTTTGAAAAAAGGAAAGGTTATATTTGCAGTTCAAATCAGTTTTGAGCCAAGTATCTAATTTTGAGTTTTAAAAAAGATTAAGGTCGGACCAAAAAGTCTGACTAAAGGTACAGTCCTAAACAACATGAGTAGTTGTTTCAGCTGTGTGGTGACAAAAGGACGAAAGAAGGTCAACATTTAACCAGTATTTTACAATAACTGAACTGGATAACACTTGTGCAATATTGGTGCAATAACCATGTATTTTTCTGTCTGTATCAATATACAGTTTATTTCAAACAAATGCAGAAGCAGGTTTACTAATTGTGCCCCTCTGGATCATTTCCCTTATACACTTATTCATAGTTTTTATCCTCAAAAAAGGATCAGATTTCCTCTGTATAATCCTTGTGGTGAAGTTTGATGGATAATATCTCTGTCTCAAGGCAACAGCAGAATATTAGTACCAGACAGTAGAGTATCAAAGACAATCGAGCAGCCATCATTTCATTGGTGTGATGAAAACAGGTCTCTATTTTTACAATTATTTTTTATTTCTATTAATTAATTTAAGAAATAACTGATAGATGAAACTGTTTCTTTGACTGTATCCAACAGCAATCCAATCTATCGATAGTTGATTTGTGGAAAATAACAAAAGTTTTGACGTAAACTACGAAAGTGGAAAGTGAACACTTCCGTTTTCCTCGGGGCCAAAGGTTCAGGCTGCAGGGCCAGATTTGGTCCACTGGTGTACAGGATTGTGATATTCTGATAAGAATTCCTTAAACAAAACCATCTGATCCTTTTCGGTAAACAATTGAGAGATACACTTTACCACAGTCACAGCTGTACAATAAACAAAAGACACAGATTATATCAGTTTAAAGTGATTCGCTGTTTTTATTACTCTAAGGTCGTGTTACACACATTTTGTCCTTCAGTGTCTCTGATCGGTGATACATGTAGTCATAAGTAATATAGTCAATAAATTAAAAATGTACATATGCTTGAATACATGCATTGATATTTGTTTGCAGCCACAAATCACCAAATCCACAGGTCCTCACCAACAAACTGTACATCATCACTCTCCTCCAAAGAAGAAGAACAAAACACACATATTATGAACTTTTCATAATATTGAATCAATATTGAACCAGAAATGTGCTAAATCTATTAATATTTGCAAGGGTGATTACTTAAAGTTTGTTGAAATTGTTATTACCAGAAGATTTAAGATGAAATAGATTTTATTTGTCATTCAGATTTTGAGCAACTGCTCAAAAAATAGTGCAGAATATTTAAAACGACACACATTTGCATAAATATAATTGCACAGCATTACTCTGTAAACTTGCACAGTTATGTTGATGATGTATGGTGACTGATTTAACTTCATGTTTATATATACTCTTCACTTTTTTATGTAAAGAGTTTTCATTTTCCAACACTAATGATGATGTTGATGATGATGATAAGAAGAAGAGGAAGAAGCTTTATTGTCATTGCACAGCCAGATACAATGAAATTTCGTTTAGCAGCAATCCTTGTAGCAGCTACAATCAGTATAAATATAAATATAAATAAATATGTATTAAAATAAATAACAACGTATCTAAAAAATATGTATAAAAACCAAGTAACAACAAGAACAAGATCAAAGTTAAAGTGCAGGTAAAAAAATACTGTGTGTGGTAATTATTGCAGTAGCCTATGTTCATGGTTCCTGCAGCAGTCTCTTCACCGCCATGGGGAAGAAGCTGTGTTTGAGTCTGTTTGTACGGGCTCGCATGATGATGATGATGATGATGATGATGATGATGATGGAGAAATGTAATTTTCTCATCCCTCTGCCCTCTCTCTTCTGCAAAGTCAACCAAACTGTGGTTGTTTTTTGCTGAGGCACGCCTCCTGGATTCTGCACGCTAGACAGACATCTCCTCTCAGCCAATCAGATGCGCGCATACGGAGACAGCTTTAAACTCTCCTCCAATCAGGTGCGCGGGGAGGCGGAGCTTTCCCCTCTGTGTTGTTGCCACAGTGAAGATGTTACGCGTTATTTGGATCCCTGTGTTATTCGTCCGGAGTCACTTTCACTGACTACACGGAGCGGCGTTTGGTGTCCTGTCTTGTTTTTTGGGGGGAGGAGGATTAAAACACAACCTTGGATACTTCTAGGAGTTTCTCAACAATGTTACCATCCAGCTTTTAAAGTGAGTATTTAAAGCTAACTCCGTTGCTAAGCAGCTAAATTGACTTGGGGGTGTTTGATGCTATAGCTAGAAATGCTCCATTTTACAAGATTTCCACCTTAAAAACAACCAAATATCTCCCTTTAAAGCCAGCTTATATCACGACTAAGCTATATAAGCATTATCTTCGTGTGACTGCTAAAAAAAATATGATGAATAAATGAGTATAAATATGCATTATCGTGTCATATCCTAACGACGTTGTGTTGCAGAAACGTGCAGATGTGCATCAAATTTGGTGCAACTTTTACTTTTATATAGTTTTTATTAACATCTGAGATTTTCTATAAGTAGCTCACGAGTATAATCATGTTGTGCACTAATAGATGGAACGACAGCTGTGCATTTCTTTCATGCTTAATCATCATATTTATTATTATAGCTGTCATACTTGTGTTGGTTTTTTTTGTGGGGGGGGGGGGGGTTAGGGTTAGGGTCATGAAATTCCTGGAAAAGTTATGAAATTAGAAAAAACTGTTTTCCAGGCCTGGGAATGGTTTGGAATGAGGGGAATGTTTTGGAAAGGGTTTGAATTAGGGATGGACCAATCTGATATAAAAGATAACAGATATAAGGCAGGCTGCATGAGCCAGGACTCCCCACACACACACTTTTACCATGTCAAAAATCAGTAGATTAATTTAATATGTATATACAAATCATCAACTTCTATACTTTAAGCTTTTTAATATCTTCTAATTTGTGATCTGGGGCCAAACACTTGCTCGGGGATGTAATTGCAAAATGCACCCATCATTTAGTGAGATCAAAGTGTCAAAACACCTGTTAAAAGGCTCCAAAATACAGGAAGCGACATCTACGCTGTTACAGGACCCCCAGACCCCCCTCACATTAATCTGTAAAACCCACATTTCAAATGCTTTGTGCTGTACATAGTCATGTTTCTTTCCTTAAAGTACAAATTAAATAAAAATGTCTTTGACGTAGGGTCGTGACCAAGAAAGCCCCCCATCAAATCTCGCTCCAAGGTTTCTGAAAAGTTGACTGCTCTGGTTATGATATTCAACAAAGCTCTCTTACTGAAACAGTTCGACCTGACAGTCCAGATTTGGGATAGGGGGGGGGGCAGGTAAAAACCCAATACTGTTCCCTATAGTCGCTATGTGGGCCTACCTTTGTTAAACTACTTAAATCAAGTCATGGAAATGGAGTAAAACATTATGGAATAGTTTTGAAAATTCAATGGTAAAAATGTGTGGGAACCCTGGGGCAGTGTTTTTGTCATAAGAAGAAGATAACTAAATAGACCAATGTAATTACACCTGTCACAGTTTTAAAAAAAAGGAGAGTTAAGTCTTAAAACAACAGCCAGAAGCCCATATGAAGACTGAAACCAGTTTTTTTCTTGCTGTAATTATTCCTCATGTTCATACTGACCATTTAAAGATCCATTCATAATGCATTTACAATCCACAGTCCTGCTTTTGTGGCCCAAAAATTTATGTAAAAGTTTATTTGAAGCGAATATGAAGTCAAATCAAGTTCAGTGTTAAAGTCCCTCTTTTTGTTACTATTCTTCGACCAAAGTTCAGCAGGGAAACACAAAGAGGGAATTTGATGCTAAAAAGACTGTAATTGTGTCAGATATCCACTTGATATGACTAACTCAAGACTTCTGAAGCCTCATATAAGCTTCACATCTACTTTTAAATGCATTTATTTCGCCTATACACAGCTAAAATGCATGAATAGGAAGATAAAGATACAAACACATACAGATGAAATGATTTGTCACATGTTTATCCATCAACAGAACATTAAC
Organism: Scomber scombrus; assembly: GCF_963691925.1. Classification (NCBI taxonomy): domain Eukaryota; kingdom Metazoa; phylum Chordata; class Actinopteri; order Scombriformes; family Scombridae; genus Scomber; species Scomber scombrus. The sequence goes on from NC_084990.1 coordinate 21,633,978, forward strand.
AAGCAACATTTTACAGATAAATGAATCCTTTTTAGTCCCTTTATCTTGTCTCCAGGTTCAGTTTGACGCTTTTATTGTTCTTCTATGATCTTGTGTGATATTGAAGAGAATATCTTTTGATTTTGGACAGTATCTTCTGTCTTTTTTTTAGTGTCTATGTCCCTCTTTTTGTTACTATACTTCCACTACAGCTCAACAGGGAAACACAAAGAGGGAATTTGACTGTAAATGTGTCATATATCGATTTGATATGACTGACTCAGACTGCTGAAGCCTCATATAAGCGTCACATCTACTTTAAAACGACTGTGTAGACACACTGTGGATTTTAGCCCCCTATCACTTACATTAAAAGCACATTGTAGATCCTGGGAAACAGCAATGAAAAGAATACCAAGACATTTCTCTGATTTACTTTTGTAATTCTTTTCAAATGGTGCTGTACAGAAAAAAAGGATGAATATCTGGTTTGAATAATAAAAAAAAGGCTTTAACATGGAAATGGGGTAAAGCTGACCCTGGATAGAGATAGTCGAGGAATCACAGGTGAGACTGTAAGAAACCCAAATGGAGAAAAAGTTGGAGAAATGGGCATTAACCCAAAGGAAGGGAGGCAACACTGTGGATTAAATGGAAATTGACAAAGACACTGAACTGTTGCGTCACTACTTTTGCCTGTGAAAACAGCAAAGAAACAAACAAAAAAAGGCACATTTAAAGAAGATCTTTTAATAGCCAGTATGAACAGCGAGGGGGAAAAAACGTCTTTCAGCGTTAATATGAGCACCTGACTGTTGTTTACCAATTAACCAGCTTGGTTTCATAGCTTATATAACACACATTTGGCTGTAGAAGCAGGCCTAACAACTCTTAAATACTGTTAGCTACTCATTTGACTCTCTCTCTCTCTCTCTCTCTCTGTCTCTGTCTCTGTCTCTGTCTCTGTCTCTGTCTCTCTCTCTTTCTCTGTCTCTCTCTCTTTCTCTGTCTCTCTCTCTCTCTCTCTCTCTCTCTCTCTCTCTCTCTCTCTCTCTCTCCCCCTCTCTCTCTCTCTCTCTCTCTCTCTCTCTCTCTCTCTCTCTCTCTCTCTCTCTCTCTCTCTCTCTCTCTCTCTCTCTCTCAGGTTGTCAGGACGTCTCAGCTGTTGTAAATATACTGTAGTTTGTGGGTTTTTGTTGTTGGTTACCCTGGAGACAAACAGTGGGGGGGGAGAAAGTGGCGGTTACTTCCTCTGTTGCTTTGGTTTGAACCCGCTGAATCCCAGGGGACGTAGCATGTGTGGTCTATTGTGCCTTTTTAAAAATATATTTAAAGATCCCATCCAGACATGTGGTAAGATATTTAAGTAAAAGTCTGCGAAGAACAATAATAATACATATAACATCAAATATAAAATGTATAATATGTTGTTTTGGGTTTTTTTTCCACAACAAAAAGTCCAGTTACCTCAGATGTTTTAAGGAGAAGTCATCACATTTCAGGCTAAAAGTAAGACGGTTTAGGGTTAGTGTCTTTAGTGTCTTTGAGTATCTTTACTGCTTTCAAATATATGTGAGGGTTAAATAAAAATTATGACACCAGTGCCAATGCAATTACAGTTAAAGTGATACTGATACCAACTGAGTACTTCATCTGATATCCATCATGTGAATAAGAGCATTCAATTACTCCTCCACATCTAAATGATTCGATTTTTACACAAATGCATTTTGAAACAAACCATCTGTCTACAAAAAAAAAGTCCAGTTACCTCATAAAAATCCTTAAAATTACAACTAAACTAAAAGTTGGACTGCTGGACACAAGGTATCTCTTTCTTTACCGAAAAGTTCATTCTCAGCGTTTCTGCTCTGGAGGCTTCATGTCCTCATCACACTGATGTAAGTTGAACATTGGACCGAGATTAGCTCCCAAATTGGTTTGAAGATGCCACAAATTAAGCTCGCTAGTCTGCTGCTAAAAGATTTTCAGTGAGCACAGAGAAACTTTTTCCCCCTCCAGCACTTGAGAAGAGTCTCCTAACTCTGCTCGTATAACATTATTCACAGTGAAGCAACACACATTCATCTTCTTTTTTTCTATATTTCAGGCTGTCAAAGGATGCATACAACACGCAGCCCGTCATCCATCCCGACAGGTGTCTCCGGAGATGCCCTGGACCTCAGCTTGTCAGGCTCCCAGCTTTCTATGTCCAAAAGACCCAGCAGCGCTTCGCCTGGGAAGTACTTCTCTCGGTCTGTGTCTGTGTCGGTGGCCAGCGAGAGCAGGGGGAAACGCAACACCCTGGTGAGTAATGCGTGAGCTGCTACAGGTCAGCACATCACGACTATTGTCTGGTGTGATTGTGTCAGAGCGTCCCATGATATCCAGCTGTTACCCAACTCCTTAACAAACCTGTTTTTCTCCACAGAGCGACGCCAGCTTCGGTAGCTCCCGCTCCATTAAGAACCTGAGGCGATCCAACAGCACCACACAGGTTAACCAGCAGGCCAACATCAGCCTAAGGTAAGACACACACACATGGCACATCACATAAGGTGCACATACACACAATTTTGTTTTTGATTCTTGTCGCTTGGTCTGTGAAATGGCCAAAATTGAAGGAATGTGTTGATCCCGCTTCCCAAAACCTGAGGTGATGTCCTCAAATGTCTTATTTTCCTCTGACCAAGACAAATGTATTAAGTTTACAATCATGTAAGACTAAATAAACCAGAAAATATTCACATTTTAGAAGCTAGAATCTAAGAATTTCCACTCAAAACAATTAAACTATTATCATAATCGCTGCAGCTCCACACAGTTTATACTTTAACAAATGTACAAGCGTCTTTCTGAAGCCTCATATAAGCTTTGGTACATGAAATGCCCAAAAATGGAAGGAAAGTGTTGATCCCTGCTTCCCAAAGCCTGAGATAATGTCCTCAAATGTCTTATTTTGTTCCAACCAACACAAAATATGTTTAGTTTACAATCATCGGAGACTAAATAAACCAGAAAATATTCACATTTTAGAAGCTAGAATGTGAGAATTTTGACATTTTTGCTTACAAAATGACTCCAAACCATTAAACTATTACTAGTGTCTTTCATCAGTATTTCACTGCCTTCTCAAGTTTTACCTGCCTGCAGTGTTTTTAAAACAGTATCCCTCTCTGTTGTGATATCTCTCTGCTTCAGACCTATTTTCTTCATTCCTAATCACTGACTTTGACGCGTTAAACTGCATACAGTACAGTATGTGCTGATACATGCACTCAGTAAAGCTGCAGGCAAAACTCACTCCTCAGCTCTCAAGTTAGATTATCAAATGACCTTCTCGGTAATTTAACCGGCTTCCTACTGAAGTATGAAGGGCATGTTTTTAGAGATGACAGGAAAGAATGCGTGCATTTATGACAGTCTCGAAGCAGCGTTTGTGTTAACAGGGTGAATCTCTGTACACAGAGTTTCGGCTCTTTAAACCAGAGCTCCTCTCTTCAGCGAGCAACAGCTGGCAGACCAGGAGCTTCGGCGGCTCGGACAATGGAAATTGTGGCGCGCCAACTACTGCATGTTAAAGAGAAGAGGAAAGCCGGGCGGCTGGTGCTGGGGTCGTGGGGTGTAGGAAAATGCTTTTGTCCCCAGGTTAGAGGGGGGAGGGCTGGAACCTCGGGGGTCAGGTTACCCCCCTCCAAACCAGGAGCCAGTGAAAGGAGAAGTGTGTGTGTGCATGCTCTGGTTCTATTGTCCGTCAGCTGCCACCACCACCACCACCACCACCACCACCACCACACCCACCCCACCTCCCCTCACTGCCTCCGAGGATGCAGAGCAGAGGGGCTTTAAATTTAAAGACTTTCTAAAGACCCCACCCCCCCTCCCTCTTCACCTCACCCCACATCCATGCACACATCCTCCACCTCTCAGAGTCTTTCAGGGCAGTCATTGGGTCACTCTCCACCCCTTTCGCCACTCCTTCCTCCTCCTTACCATGCATCACCCTCCTCTAAAAAGCAAGAAGTGGAGGAATGTGCTGCCTGAATAGTGTTGTCAGATTGCTTTTCATTGAGCCAGCTGGCTTCGACCCCTGCCTCCCCCCCCAAAAACACACACACACACACACACACACACACACACACACACACACTCATTTATATACTTACACCAGACAGAAACACCCGTGCACAGCACAGACAGGCTGCAGAACAGATACCAGCACAGAGGCCAGGCCAGACATGGAGGTCAACCTACATCTGTGCCTCATGATGGAGGTGCTGGTGTATGTGTGTATGTGTGTTTGCATGTGTGTGTGTGAGGCTATTTGAAGGATGACTGACGGGCCATCGGGATCAACATATGCATGCGTGCATTTACATGGAATCCATAACGGAGTTCCCCCACACGGCAGACGGTCAGCTGCCACGGACTGAATTCCAGCGCTCTACAGGGGGGGGGGATAAGAGGAGGAGAAGGGGATGAGACCCATCCCGTTCTCTGCAGCTGTCATTACAACATTTAATCACAAAAGCTACCACTAAAATCTGTGACTCGAGGTCCCCGCTTTGTGTCGAGTTGTTTAATTGTGTGTTGTGCACCGCTAAGCCCCTATTGCGTAAAATTTGAGCCCAGACTGTGCTTTTTTTTTTTTTTCCTTTCCCCTTTCACCTCATCAGCTTTTTAAGAGTCGGGTCACCCAAATTACAGAAATAAACATGATAAAATTTCACCTTCTTTCAGTGGCATTAATCCAGAGAGATAGTTTGGGTTTTATTCCACCAGTTTTCTGTCAGCACCAGTGATTATTTGGTTTAATGGTCAAATATTTAGGACTTTGCTGTTCCACATAAAACAATGGTATTAATTTGTGGCTGGCTTGTGTGTGTGTGTGTTTTGCAGTCAGGACCAGAGCGAGGACTACTTGGCCCTATTTGACAGCAGCTCCGATGGACGTAAGAAGCTGGCCAGCCTCAGCAAAGCCTCGCCGGACAGAACTACGTGGAACATCCTGGTATTTACCATCAACCACAGACTTAACATTTGTTCATTTGTCATGGTTTTGGATTTTAGATGAGTCATTTATGACGATTTTATAAACTATGCAGAAGCTACAAAGTGCATCTAGTATGTGAAATTAAAGACAGATTTACCAAAAGCTTTTCTTATGTCCAAAAGGTAAAAGTTTTAAGGATGTCACATATTACTGTAGATCAGATTGTGAGTCTTTAAGCCTCCGTACTCAGAGTTCCCAGGCATTCCTGGAAAACCTGATAAATGAGAGAACAAAGTAAAATGTCCTGGAAAATGATTTCTCCTCCCTCTCCTTCTCTCTGCCTTTAGAGGGGTTCTTATTGCTAATGTTGTTAGCATAAATCAGTGGGAAACATGGCGAAATTAGCATCACAGCTACCAATTACATAGCACCTTTAAAAACAAATCAAATGCAATTCAAAGTAGGAAATAAAGTAAAAATGTAATAGGTAACTAATGCACACGGAGCAATAAAATATGAATAGATAAAATAATGCAAGATAAAGAATAAAAGCCAAAAACTAATTAAAGTAGTGATGAAAAGAAATAATAATAAAAAGAAATAATGAAGTACGACAAAATACTATTTACTTGTCTGTCATACCGTAGCATGTCCTGGAAAAGTCCTGGAAAATGATTTCAAGACAAGAGTGTTTGAAAAGTGCTCCCAAAAATCAACTATTACTCTCAATATTATTAAGTGTAAGTGTCTCTTTTCTTTAAGGATGATCAGCCCAGAGTTTTCCCTCTGCACTCGAGCTCCCGCAGCACCGGCAGCGTGGACTCGCCCACCAGCCTGAAGAAGAGAGAGCCTGGCATCACTCTGGCTGCCACTTTCACTGCCAACAACAGGTGGGCAGCGTCACTCACACGTCCACATACACACAAACACACACACATACACACACACACACAAACACAATAGTCCAGGTTTTCATCGGCTCGGCTGACTACTCACTCTGCTGCATTCTGGATCTCGACATGCGTTTCTTGTTTCATACCTGTTGATCTGATACTGCCTTGAGGAATTCCACCCACACACTGAGACTCTTTCTTCCATGAAAACTGTCAAAAATCTGTGTGGGTTCAGTTGTGGAGAATGTGTGTCAAAGCCCGTATCAGTTACTGTAATGCCTCGAGGGAGGGGGACGCGAAAATGTTTGGCGTTGGCTGATTTGAGTCCGCACAGGTGCCAACACATGAGTTTTGGCTTGTTTATAGAAGCAGAAGTGTTAGCTGGAAAGACTCATTGTGCTTTATGCTTTTTCCCCCAGGAGCAACAAGGGAGCTGTCGGCAACTCTGTTACTACTATCTTACACAACAACTACTCTGAGAAGCCGCTCACGCCGAAGAGCTCCAACCAGAAGCCATCTTTTAAGTATGTTCTGAAATTAAGATAAACGCTGGTCTTGCAAGGTTTCAGCAACTTTTGTTTGGTTTTCAATAGGGCTAAACCATAATTAGCTTTTAAGTAAAAACAGTTATTGTTAGCAGGGCAAGGCAAGGTAAGGCAGGTTTATTTATATAATGCATTTCCTACACAGGGGCAACTCAATGTGCTTTACATTAACACAAAATATCACATGATTTATTAGTAAGAATTGAAAGCATAAAAACTTACAAAGAAAAAAAAATGTAAAATAGAAAATAATAATAATATCCAATTAGAATAAAAAGGACAAAAAGTACAATTGAACAGTAATAAATTGAAACAGTAAAACATACAATTAAGAAAAAAAAAAACCCAATTATAATAAATAAATATAAATAAATAAATCACAGTACAGAAACATAGGAAGAGAGAAATAAAACAAAAAGCTAGACTAAAAAAGAGCATGAAATATTAGCTGCCTCCATTTTGTTTTTTTATGATTATATTAATTATTTATGTGACTTATGTGTTATTTATACACCTATATTTTTGTATGATTATCATCCTGCTTAATCAATCGGGTGATTTTTGTCACAAGGGGCCTAATATTAAGTTCTGTAAGAAAAGCTGAATACTTGAATTTTCAGTGATGTTTTTTGGTCAAAGATGTCCACTATCAAGATGTCCAAAGTATTTGAGTTTTAAATCGTATTTTTCTTTCAGTAACATCCTGAAGGCCACAGCAAACGACGAAGTATCACTGGAGAACGGCTCCGTCACAAAGTCCCAGAAGAACTTCTCTTCAGCTTCTTCCACCTCCAACAATAAGAGTCCAGTGTCGGCCCAGCGCGGCAGCCCCATCCTGTCACGAAGGAGAGAGGTCAGCGAGGAGGAGGCTGAGAGGTGAGACACACTGAACCCTGCGGATCCTTAAAAAGACTTAAAATGACTCAAATTTAGTTATTGATATTCAAGGTTTATGTCAGGAATTGTAGGAGTTATGGCATTACATTTGATTTGACCGTGATTATATTTGTTCAGTTTGGTATTTATCATTACTATCATTATTTTCTGATTATTTTACATAACCAACCAATCAACTTATTAATTAGTTTTTAAAAAAATCAGCAGTTGGAACTATAATGAAACTAATCATCAGTTGCAGTCCTTTATAAATTACTTCAAAATGAGCTCCATTACACTACACTACAACAGTAAAATCCTGCTTTTGCATTATTATATGTCTCATTTTTTCCTTAAAGAGGTGTTAAAAAGGTGTTAAAGCCATTCAATTTGTTCTTAAAAAAAATGTACAGATACCCTGCTGAACAGACTGTGTGTTGTTAACTGTATTATTAATAATCTTATCATTGCATACGATCAGTAGTTCTGGGACTCATACGTGTGCCTCTCTTGTGTATTCGAAGGTTTATTCAGCAGGTGAACCAAGCAGCAGTCATCATCCAGCGCTGGTACAGACAGCATGCCAAAAGACAACAAACCAACCACACAACGCTCAAACGCATCCTCGCCAGTAAAAGAAAGGTATCATCTGTTCCCATCCTTCCGTGGAGAATGGAAGTAATCTCTCTCTCTCTCTCTCTCTCTCTCTCTCTCTCTCTCTCTCTCTCTCTCTCTCTCTCTCTCTCTCCTGCTGTAGCATTAACACTTTCTGTGTCTTCTCCCTTGTAGGAGTGGGAGGAGAGAACAGCGGAGGACAGTCGCCTGGAGCAGCAGCAGCAGAAGAAAGACGACGACAGGAAACGGATTCGTGAAGAGAAAGCCCGTTTGGCCCGCCTTGCTGCCATACAGGTGACCACCTCTTTGATTAGATGCTCTACTGACTTAGCAGAGCTGTTGGTTGGTTATATCCTCACCACTAGTGGGACTAAAAAGTGTTAAGTTTATCATGAAGGTGGCATCAAATAAACTACCACACTGTCACCTGTGTGTTGAGATGGCAAGTTATGCCTAAGTGGCCGACATGCATAAATGAATCTTCATTATTAGATCATTCACTTTCTACCACTTTAATATGGTAGTTTATAACACTTAGCAGTAACATCACAATTTAAACATTCGAATTTGGCTTCTCTGTGATTGCTTTCACTGGAGTATGATTGTCCACAACTCTAAATGATCTAATGTCTCCCTCTGGTGGCGTTTCACAGGAGCTGCAGCAGAAAAGAGCCCAGCGGGTTGCAGAGGTGCAGCGTGCAGCTGAGGTGGAGGTGGAAAACATGAGGCAGACTGGTGCTGCAGGGCGCAAGAAGCCACCCAGGAATTCTCCCACCAACAGGAGTCCAGCCTCACCGAGCAATAACAGCCCGATGTCTCCGACAGACGTCAAAGCTAAGAACACAGGTTTGGTTTGTTTTAACTTCACATACATCATCATCATCATTTATTTGCAATCATCCATGCTCATTTTATGGGCTGTTGAATAGTTTCCTATTCATATCTGGACTATTAAATAATTATGGATAGCAGGGTTATAATGGTACATGTATTCATTGTCCTACTTGATGCATGCAGTGGTATGAAGAATACGCTCTGTGACCCAAACAGTTAACTGTCAATATCCTCTAATAACCACTCACTCTGACGTTTGGGAACAATAACTCTAGAGCACAAGTTCCACCCGGACCCATTCAGTTGTAGCATGCTCATGGATGTATGCTAGCCAGCTTAGCCGAGGTAGCTTGGTTACCCTGTAGCATCGCAGCCGTCAGAATGACAAACAGGGGACCCGTAACACTGACCGAGTGCAACAGTGTTATTAAAATATGCTCCATTATCTCTGCAGTGAAATGATACAGCGTCCTCCCCGGCCCCTTCCCTTTTCGCTCCTCCTTTGAGTGAAGCAGGTTTGGAACAACGATAAATGTTGTATATTGGTACTGAACTCACTCACACCGCCCAGTTTAAGCAGGTGTTCAAAGCAGCAACTCTACCAGGGGGACATGTTGCTTCAGATGCGAGTGAGACATGAAATACAATCCAGGAAATCCAGTTTGATACAAAAATCCATAAATATGAAGGATTATTAGGAGCTAAAACAATACACAGTAGTCAATAATACTGAGACCAAATACAAGTGTGCATCCACTTAAGGTTGGTAAAAGAAGTGATATTTCCTGGATAATGGATTAAGACCCTGTAGTTAATGTGTGGTTTTGTGTTTCCACAGACTCCAATCTGAATGTTATGGCCGACGTGGGTGAATTCAGCTTCAGAGCCGTTTCTCCAGCTCTGTCTAATCACAGAGGCTCTCAGTGCTCCCAGGTAAACTCTACCTCACTTTCTTCACAGCTCATTTCATTCTCCGCCTCCCCTTTCTCCTGCAATTTTACAAACCTTCTCCCTTTTTCTTTTTTTTTTAACTTGTAGGAGCCGAATGACAGAACAGAGGATGAAATTTGCCCGGAGCAACATCAGGAAAACGACAGGAAATCGATTCGTAAAGAGAAAGCTCGTTTGTCCAGACTCGCCGCCACCCAGGTGAACACATCTCATTTACGCACTTCACAATAATCCCACCTCCAGCAATGTTTCTGGAATATCAACAAATCTTATCACACTGGAGATAATTGAGATGTGATGATTCACACTTATTCATTGTCTAATGTCTCCCTCTGGTGGCGTGTCACAGGAGCTACAGCAGAAAAGAGCCCAGCGTGTTGCAGAGGTGCAGCGTGCAGCTGAGGTGGAGGTGGAAAACTTCAGGCAGACTGGTGCTGCAGGGCGAAAGAAGCCACCCAGGATTTCTCCCACCAACAGGAGTCCAGCCTCACCGAGCAATAACAGCCAGATGTCTCCAACAGACGTTAAAGCTAAGAACACAGGTAAGCATAAGACTTACTGAACACCAAAAACATCCACATGTAGAGTATAATATATCAGAGAAACTTGTAATAACTGTACTGGTATTTTCTTTCTACAGACTCCAATCTGAATGTTGTGTCCGATTTAGATCTCTCCAGCTTCAGAGCCGTTTCTCCAGCTTTGTCCATTCGCAGAGGTTCCCAGTGTTCACAGGTAAATGATAGAACACTTCTAGTTGCACTTCAACGATCAATATTTCATCTGCCAGTGTGAAAATGTTTATATTAGCCTCTCGTGCCTTGTCACATTATAAGCATGTTTGTTATCTCCGTCTTCCAGGAAATTCTTCAGAGGTCGGTTAGTGTGGAGGACCAGCGGCAGGGAGCTTTGTCCAGCAGGACTCAGTCCAAAACCACACTCAACGAGCTGCTGGACACCCTGAAGCTGTTAGAGGAGGAGCCAGAGAGGCTTTCGGAGCCAAAGTCCTACCAAAAAGAAAAATATGCATGGATTGATGAGGTTTGGGCCCCTTGCTTGACCATAGTATGATTATAATCTAAAGCATCAATCAGAATCCTCTTTTTTAGTGTCTAGAAAGAAACATTAATTTAATGATGCTGTGACTGTAATCTTCATTCCCACCATGTCTCTTTAAAGGACGGGGACTCCAACTCTTTGACCACAGACAACCTGGAGCGTCACGGCCAGCTGATTCACCACCCTGCACTGCCAGACGGGGGCGCCCTGCTCTCTGAGGCCAAGCTGCAGAGCATCATGAGCTTCCTGGACGAGATGGAGAAGTCCGAACAGGAAAGACCGCGCTCAGTCACCTCAGGATCGCACAGAGAGGTGCGGGTCTGGAGCACATACTGCCATATATCCCAAAACAAAAGAAACTTTGATTTAGTAATGATAAACTCTGTTTTGATGATCAGTTTTGGGTCCCATCCCAGAAAACAACACTAAATATCCAAATACATGAATCCTGTTGCTGTTGGATTACTTGATTAATCACAGAATGAAAAAATGATTTATATAGACTGGATCTTTGTGTTCTCAGGCTGTGTTGTCAGAGGAGGAGCTGGTCGGCATCGAGCATGCGTCGGCCACCGCCGCCGAAGTCACCGGCTCCATGATGAGAATCAAGCTGGAGCTGGAGGAGAAGAAACGCACCGTCAACATGCTGCAGACCGCTCTGGTGAGGAGACGCGTACATACTGGACAACATTTTAATGTAGAACGATGTCTTTTTGGTCCTATCGGCTGCTGTAGATGACTGTACCTAAATCTCAGGTGTGTCTCTTGTTCATCAGGCCCAGCAGAGGGAGCTTACAATCAGACACGTGAAGGAGACCGAGAAAGAGCTGAACAGAAACTTCCAGCTCCAGAAGGAACAATATGAAGCCACCATTCAGAGACACCTAGCATTCATCGATCAGGTAGATACACAGCAATCTAAACCCAGCTGCAAACTACCCACAAAAACATTAAAATAATTCTTCTTTTCTTTCCCTGCGGTGTAAAATGTGTTCTCTCTCTTTCCCTTCAGCTGATCAATGATAAAAAGGCTCTGAGTGAGCGCTGTGAAGGAGTGGTGGGAGAACTGAAGCAGGTGGACCAGAAGTACACCAAGAAGATTGCACAAATGCAGGAGCAGCATGAAATGGTGAGATAGCCGAGGTTTTTACCAACCAACAGGAAAAACTCAGGTCTCAGCATAAATGTATTGTTTAATGTCCCAGATCGACGTGCTCACTTTGAATTTTTCACAGCAAAAAAACCCCAAAATCTTCTTCTCTGCTTCTGCTCTGCATCTCGTGTGATCATCTTGTGTTATCTTGCTTTCTTGCGGTGCTGCTTTTGTTTAACTGTCTTCTCTCTCTCTTCTCTCTCTCTCTCCTTCTCCTTATTCTTCTTCTTCTTCACTGTCTTTCTCTGTCCTGGTATCCGTGTGCCTGTCCGTTGTTTCCTGGCTGTAGGTGTGGCAAATTCTGGGTCCCTTGTGTGAGGTAACTTTTATTTTCCTCTAACTGGTTCATCTTTGGCACGATCATCTTTCTCATTTCCACCGTTTCATTGTTTTCCTTCCGTTTGTTTGTCCCACACAACTTCTCTCGGGCAGTGTGTCTGCATGTGAGTCTCCAAGGTCTTTTTCATTTCAGTTTCACTCATCCATCTCTAGTTTTTAGATATGAAGCTTTATGTTAGTAGGTCAGTTGTAATGCCCAGAATTTTTTTCAACTCTCCTCTTCCTCAATACCTTTGTGGTGTTTATCAATGAACTATTTGATCTTGTGACATACACATGCCTTGAATTTGTCACAGTGTAAAAAAAAAATAAAACATTTAAAAAGTGAACCTGCCACCATAATTTACTCTTACCCTCTCCCTCCATAGGAGATCAAAAAGTTAAAAGAGCTAATGAGCGCCACAGAGAAAATCCGCCGGGAGAAATGGATCGACGAGAAAACCAAGAAGATCAAAGAGATCACTGTCAAAGGTACTCGGCTCGGAAAATCAGTGATTAAAACATCTTTACTGAAGCTCTATTAAGATCAGGTCAAGGATGTTAAATTCCACTTTGATTAGAGGTACCTTTTCAGCTCTCAATTACACACTTCTGTTCACTTCAGAATAATATGCAGGTGTCAGGCCTCTTGCAGTATTAAAATGGCATGTTATCAGCCTTGGGTGGCCTCTTCAATGAAGTTATGACCTGTACTTACTTTTACTTACTTAAAATTCGATTTAATTTAGATTTAAATTTTATTGCTTTTCTTTCGTCACAATTTGGCAGAACAAACACACATTTACACCTCTAAACATACCTATGAATCCAACTTACTATATCTAAGTCGTTATGCAAATGGGTAAATATTGACTTTGTGCCCTTTTTAAGATACACAATGGAAACAAAACTCTTTTGCATAACAGGCTGCATTATGCTTTCTTATCAAACGTAGAGAAGAATTGATATAGACAAACTTAAAGTTGTCTTACATGTCTCTCGGAGGACACAGATATCAGAAAGTTGGGAAATAGGTACAACGCTTCGACTTCTATTCACAGCTCATATTTGTTCTGTAAGACCTCTGACCCTCCAGCAACTAGCTGCCAGGGTTGGGAAGGTTACTTTGGAAATATAATAGGTTACAGATTAGGAGTTACTCTATTTAAAATGTAATAAGTAATGTAACTATTTCAATTAATTCATCAAAGTAATGTAACTTATTACATTTGATTACTCTTTGAATACTAAAAATGTTTCTGTTAGGGTAAGTGTTCCCATTAAGCACCAAAATCTAAGTCCAGCTGTTTTTCATGGATACTGACATGATTTATTAGGGAGATCATTTCTTATAAAGCAACATTTATCTCTCATTTCAAAATGTATTCATTAGTTCATGTAGATTTTGGAATATAAAATAAAGATATTTTATTTTTTTTAAAGTCTGGCATGAGCTTAATTGGTACTGTGACACCATTAAAGCCCATGTGTGCTCTAATTAAGCCCACATCATGATTTATTAACTAAATATATAAAGAAAGAAAAAAGAACAAAGAATTAAAAACAGCAATATATGTATTCAGTAACATGTTAAATATTAAAAAATGAGGAAAAAACCCTCCTGAGCAAAATCTTTGTCGGCCTTCAGATGTAACCTCCTTTGTAATGATCAACATTTGCATCGCTAACTGTAATTTAATGACATATTTTTTCTTGGTAATTGTAACAGATTACAGTTACTTTTATTTATTTTTACATTTTGCTGAAACTTACTGACTTTTTCCCTTTTTTTTCCTGTCTGTGATGACCTGATTCCTTGAAAAGTCACAAACTACACCCACACATGAACTGTCTTCCTTCCCTCTCGTCCTCCCTCAGGTCTTGAGCCCGAGATCCAGAAGCTCATCTCGAAGCACAAGCAGGAGCTGAAGAAGCTGCGGACGCTTCACGAGGCCGAGCTGCTGCAGTCGGACGACCGGGCGGCCCAGCGCTACGTCCACCAGTGTGAAGAGCTCCGACAACAGCTGGAGAGGGAGAAGGAGGAGCAGTGTCAGAGAGAGAGGGAGCTAGCAAAACAGAGGTAAGCCACAGTCACCAACTATAATCGTTTCTGTATTTCTTTTTCTTGCTTCGCTACCTTGATACAAGAAATGCTGCAATACATACAGAGAGACACACTCATAACTGGCTATAAGACTGTCACCCTTTAAATAAATCAAACACATTCAGTTTGAAGCTGAAATAAGCAACAGAAGACTAAACAGGAGGCAGCTTTAAGGTAAAAATCTGATTTAAACCAAACAGCCTGCAGAGCACTTTATACATTAACATATGAAAGAGAGAGAGAGAGAGAGAGAGAGAGAGAGAGAGAGAGAGAGAGAGAGAGAGAGATGGCCTTCAGTTTCAACAGTTTATTCAACATCCTCCTACTGCCTGTACTGCAAAGAGAGAAAGAGATTCATTTTTCCTTCATCCTTGCTACATGAGAAATTACCTTTTTCCATTTGCAGCAATACACCAGCAGAATTAAAGAGCGTTATGTTCATTCGTGTGTGTGTGTGTGTGTGTGTGTGTGTGTGTGTGTGTGTGTGTGTGTGTGTGTGTGTGTGTGTGTGTGTGTGTGTGTGTGTGTGTGTGTGTGTGTGCGCGTCAGATACGAGAAGCAGCTTCAGGAGGAGGAGCTGTCGTTGCAGCAGCAGAGGAGGCGTCTCTACAAGGAAGTGGCCGATGAGAAAGAGAGGCTGGCCCAACTGGCTGCGAGGTAAGGTCAAAGGTCACGTCTGTCTCTCTCTCACTCTCTCTCTTCACAGTCAAAATCTGTAGATGTACAACAGAGACATCTGTGGGTACTACTGTGTAGCAAAGAAATGTTTCCAGCAGTTTGTCGTCACTTCAGCTCCACAGAATAAGAAGCTGAATCAGCGGAAAATGAGGAAAATCTTCTGGGTGGTCAAGACCAGTGTTATATGTTAGTTTCCAGTCTAGTTAGGTAATGCTGGCACACTGTCGAGTTGCCCATGAGCAACCTCGAATCACTGTCCAGGAAGAAATGTGTGTTACAGAGTAGAAGAAGAGTTTATTTGTAGTGTCTGTCTGCGCTTGAAACTCTATTAAACCAGTGACCTTTAGAAGACAGAAGACCAGCATACACAGTTAAATGCCATTACAAGTTTAAAAAAACAGCTTGTGGCAGTGTGAACGAAGGGTAAAACATTAATATGATGAAATGCAGCGATGGAGCAAATCTTTTGAATGTATTTCGATGCGTACTGATTAGTGGGACATAATTGATTTTACATGCATGGCTAAACCCCAACCATAGCAGCATTTCATATTTTCTTCAGTGATATTTCATTCCACAGTGGTGACTATGACCTCATTCTCCTGCCTGAAGAGAACAAAAAATACTAAATAGAGGAGACTCAATGTGTTTCCCATGCCGTCAACATTTGTGTTACAACTGCAGCTTTGAGGCCCAGAAATCCTGGGTGTGTTCAGTAGTCTCTGGGGATCAACTGTGTTTTTACAGATGCAGTGTGAGCTGTATATTTTGTGTGATCCTTTCCGTCAAAGCTCTTGTTGCATTTCCGTTGCAGGCAGCGCGCTGAGCTGGAGGATCTACGGCGGCAGCTGGAGGAGAACAGCTCCCTGGCTGGGCGAACTCTCAGAGTGGAGCTGGACAAGACCAGAGAGGAGCAGGAGAGGAGACACCAGGTGATGAGCATGAACCGTGTCTCAGAGTTACATTCACTATCTTTAACATCAGACTTCAACAGAGTCTGTCTAATTACCTCTGCAAAATCAGAGGCAAAAAGTCAACTTGATTGTTTGTTTAACTAGGCGGAGATGAAGGCCTTACAAGAACGTTTGGACATTGAAAAGCAAACTTGGGAGGGAAACTACAAGAAGAAAGAGGTTTGTTTGACATGCTGTCATTCATACTTTTGTGCTGTATTTGCTCTAAACACTCCCTTCTTTTCTTCTCAGTGAAGTTTTACAAACGCTTGAATTTCCTGTAAATATTGCATATTGTGCTCGTGGGGCTCTTTTAGGCTCATGCGTATTTCTAACGTTACCACCGCAGCTTTTAAAAAAACAAGAAGTGAAACTTAGCTATCAGTGTAACAAACAACACAGTACTGTAAGCTGGTGGTGAATTTGCATCTCTCTGGGGTGCAGCAGACTGGGATTTCCCTCCAACTCTACTAGTGATCCAGGAAGAAAAGGATTAATCACTGAGGAAGTAATGGGATCCAAACCTGGGTGTGTTGTAACACCATTTTCATGTGTGTGTTTGAGTGTCAGAAAGCAACCAGGATACAGTAGGCCAGAGCTGTACCCATAACTAAATCTACAGCTTCTGTGCATCACCTTTAGACTCTATTGTGGACAGTGGACTTACTCAGTGTTTGTATTAATGATATGCTGTTCATAGTTCTAAATGTAATGTTAATTTTAATATCATTTTTTCTTTTCTAAGTTGTTGATCTGCCCGGTGACTACCGAAGAAAACTATCCTCTTAGCTGACACATGTACATCGCATTGTGAACTAAAATGTTGATTGATGTGTACTGTCATCGCCGAATAAATCTTAAATATATAAATAAGTAATAAATAAACAGCGTGTGTATTTGTGTGTCTGCAGGAGGCGTGGCTGCTGAGTCGCGAGCGAGAGCTCAAAGAAGACCTGCGACGAGAACGCGACAAAGAGATCGAGCTTGCTATCTGGACGCTGGAGGAGGAGACCAGCAAGGACAAAGAGGAGTGTGAAAGGGCGGCTGACAACAGGTGTGTGTGTGTGTGTGTGTGTTGAGTGACAGCACAGTTGTCCCCAGCTCTCGTGGTTCCCCTTTAACACATTTAATGCAAAGAATTTGGCACAAATTCAGGAGGTTCAGGAGGGTTGTTCACTGATCAGAAGATAGGTGGTTAGATCAGACTCTGCCTGATTGCATTTCGAAGTTTCCTTGGGCAAGACACTGAACCCCAAATTGCTCCTATATGGGTGTGTGAGTGTGTGTTTGTGAATGGGTGAATGACCAGCAGAATCATTGTAAAGTGCTATATAAATGCAACCACTAGGGGGAGCTCCTTAGTGTCGCAAACATTTCTATCTCTGTCCAACACCTGTAAATAATTTAAAATCTTTTTCCTTTTGCAAATCCTGTATGGACAATATTTCCTCTGTGTTTCGCCACATGTTACACAAGTTTGCATCAACACCAACCTGTAATGCCCTCTGCTCCTCAGGGTGAAGCGAGTGAGGGAAAAGTACGAGGCCGAGCTGAGGGATCTGGAGCGCTCGGAGAGGACGGCGGTGGAGAAACAACAAGACTTGAGGAAGCAGCAGATGGAGATGGAGGGAGAGCTGATCAGAGTGCAGGGCCTTCTCAGACAGAAAGAACAGGAGATTGAAGACGTCACACAGGTAAGGAGCAAATCACTTGTTCAGGCATTTATTAGACCAACAAGTTTGAGTTATCCCAGGCCTTTTGACATTCAAAATGTAACGCTCTGTGATTTGGGAAGTTCAATACCAAATACATATAGACAGAATTCAATCTGAATTTGTCCGACTCGTCTTCTCAGACCAGGGACAAGCTGGCTGATGAGCGCCGCAGCCTGGCAGAGGTGATCAGACAGGAGTTTGCGGACCGGTTGGTGCTGACGGAGGAGGAGAACCGCAGGATGAAGGTGGAGATGTCAGAAGTACGAGCGAGGCTACGACTCGAGGTGGAGAGGGTCACCAGGGAGAAGGAGGAGGAGCTGGCTGAAGTTCACCAACGGTAAGGTGGAAAAGGAAAGAGTGATGTCGATCTGAATAACACTGAATAACACAATGTTCTGTTTCTGCTTTCCATCCTCACCAAGTTTCCTGAGTTTCAAACACTTTAATATTAAAGATTAAGTGAAACCACAGTGCTTGTGTGGTTGTAATGGAAGATGCGGCACACTTACCCCTGCACTTTTGGTCTAAGCAACAGGCCAAATAGACACACGGAAACTGGGCAAACTAGTCCAGTACATCTGCATTCCATAAATTCTGATCAACCGAGGTGACCAGTTGGCATGCATGGACGTTATTTGACTAAAACTTAACAAAGCTATCTGTAGCTCACCAGACAAAAGCCCTCTGTGTGTCTAAAGAAAGTCCCTTCCTGGATTTACGTCAGCCGATCTACAAACATTTATACTGTTGGCTCCCATACAAACGTATCCTCGTCAACACGGTATATCGGCACACAGTTCAAAATGAATAACAGGTGGAAACTTTACCGCTCCACTGGGTGTCTGTGAGCATCTAAAAGAGAGGAAATATGAGTAGAATACGAGGGGAAGAGGCATCCTGAAGATAACCTGATTAATGTCGACATCTGTCTAAAACTGAGCTGGAGGCTTTGACTTTAGCAGGTTGTGTTGCACCAGTCAGTACTATGTGGCCAAAAGTATGTGGACAGCTGAACATGTCATTTCCAGTAAAAATCTGCTGCCTTAACAGCCTCCACTCTCCTGGGAAGATTTTCCACTAGATGAAACCTGACTGCAGGGATTTGCTCAGTCAGCGTTCCCAAGGTGTTTTCCCAAAGGTGTCTGATGGGGTCGAGCCCTGGGGTCGAAATTACTCCATTATAATACTGAGAAAATAAAAGACTTGAGTCGGGGCGAAGAATCAGTTAATACCTTTTTAAGCTTCTCTGTAACATCTTATCTACACTGGTTTCATAATGAAGGCAGCACATCATTAGTGCAGCAGCCTCAGTCCTCCATTAGTGTTTCCACAGGATGCATTTAGATAAACACAGCTGTGTAGGTCAACACTCACCTGCATCCATTTCTTTGTAGTATAAAACAACATCCTGTTTGCTTTTCACATACAAATCAATGATGGGGTTTTTTGTGTCCATGTGGTTTAGTCAAATTTAAAGGGGTTTAAATTAGAAAATAAACATATAAATAAACACAATAACTTGCACACATTCTTTTTTTGTGGACCCAGCATAACATTTCTGCTTGTAATCCATTTTGAGAGAATATATTAGAGGATTATGGCAAAAATGTCTAAGTGGTGTAACCATAAAAACTTTGTACCAAGTAATTAAATTGTACTAATCAATTAATTGACATTTTCAGGAGCAATCAGTCTTACTTTTGGTTAAAAAAATGGTGCAAATGTCATTTCAAAAAGTGAAAATTATCGCACATTTTCCTACATTATTTGATAAGAAAGTGCACCTTATGAACATTGTTTTTTTTTTTTTTTTTTAACCTCCAGAGTGAAGTCGGCCATCTTGAAGAAAGAAGAAACCGTCAACAATCTCCGAAAGCAGCACGAGGTAAGAGAGACACACACAGGGTCTTTTCTGTCAGAGCATCGCTAACAAGAAAACGCAGTCAGGGGGAGATGATTGACAGCGTGTGCTCTCCTCTGATAGGCTGCTCTGAAGAGGGCGGATCACCTGGAGGCGCTGTGGGAGCAGCAGAGGAAGCAGCTGCTGGAGAAGTGAGTGACAGGGAAGGCCAAACTGACCCCCCCCCCCGCACCCCTTTCCTCCTCTTCCTCTCCGGCTACGGGCTCCATCCGTTTGTGTGGCTCAAGCGCCCCCCCACCCCCCACACCTGAGATCTGCTCCTCCTTCTTGGGATGTTGCTGCTCCTGCCAGCAAGACTGAACCTGTGGAACTTCAGAGGGTTGAACAAGTGACTGATCCTTGTCCTACCTCACTTGACAAACACAAAAGGGGGGGCCATAAACTGTGTAGCCCCCCCCACACACACACACATCCAGGTCTAAAGGAACGCGTTGTGTTGGAACTTCCCTAATTTTAAATGCCATGGACCTGGTGGCACTAGATCAAAAGACGGTGGATGGATGGACTTCTCATTCTTACCTTTTTTTTATTTTTTAAAAGGACGATTGCTGCAGTTTTTTCTTTGTGACTGTATCCCCCCCCCCCCCCCCCCCCCCTCCTCTCTCTCTCTCTCTCTCTCTCTCTCTCTCTCTGTCTCTCTTCCCTCCCCCCTTCTCTCTGCAGTCTGTGGGAGCAGGAATGCCTCCATGTTCCCCACAGAGCTGCCACAGAGAACAGTTCCAGATGTTTCTGAAACCAGCCCGGGCCTGTGCTGGTGTAAAGTTGGAGGGGAAGGTGGGGAGGGGGGGTGGTGGTGGACCACTTACACCCGAGGACTCAGATCAGACAGCATCAGAGCTCCACTCTGAGCTCTGCCTCTACCAACTGGACCTCCTAGTGCCCCCCACCCCCCCCTTTTCTGTGTTGAGTCATGTGTTTTTGTCCCAGTGCCCCCCCTCGAGGCGACCGCTAATTACAGGATCTATAGACTCTCCCACACCACAGCAGCTCTCAACAGTTTTATCGTGTGAGTCTTTTAACCAAAAAATCAGCATCTAACAAAGAGGTTAGAGGTAATGTACTAACAGGGGTCAGAGGCTAAAAGCTATAGAGTGTGTTCAGGATGTTGTTAGAAGGAGCGATAGGACGTGTAGACAGCTTAACAGGAACACAAGTGAAGAAAAAATGGGATGTTTGAGGTGAAAAGAGACAGATGATTGCAGAGTGAATTTGAAAGTAAGAAGGAAGAAAGAAGAGGAGGAGTGAAGAAGAAGAGGAGAATGAAGGGGGGGTTGAAGGAAGAAGGAATGTGCATAGAAAATGTTTATAGGATTAGGAAAGCAGAGCTTGGGACAGAGCTGGGTGGTAGGTAAGAGAGTCCGACGGGGAACACACACACCAGAACCGCCTCATGTGACCAGAGGTATGTTAAAAGCCATATAGGTTTTTGCCAGGTCTGATTCAGAGGAAGCACTGTGACAAAAATGCATCAAAACTCAACAGGGGGGGAGAAAAGGGCCTGGAGCCAAGGGCTGAGAGCCATCACCCCCCTCCTCCTCTCTCCTCTTCCCCAGCACTGCCCCCCCCCCCCTTCCCCAATCTTTTCTAATTTGTTAACCCTTAATGAATGAAGATGCGTGGAAGCCCCCCTCTTACAGACACAAGAAAGTCTTTGTGGATAAGATTTCAGTGTGAACGGTCCATAGCCTGAGGTAGTGGGGGGTACGGGGGGCTGAAACAAGACTCTAAACTCTAAACCAGGAAGTTAAAGCCTGTTATTTAGGTGCAACATGATGTGAAAAGCCACACTGATGTGATTTCTTTTTTTTTAAAAAGGTCCCAACGCTTCAGAAGATATTTATTCTGTTTCTCCTTTTTTTTTTTTTTCTGTATTTATTTTCCCAATTCAGCACTCGTTCCTGACCTTTCGTGGTGTTAACGGTCCACACACAGGTCAAGGATTTGAAGTAATTTCACGGAGCTAGTCGACACATTGAAGTGTCGTTCCTTTTTCGCAAGAACATTAAACTGTCCCTCGGCGGAGCTGATAAAACGCAGCGCAGAGGCTTTATAACTACGCCATTTTGAAATGGTCTAAATACAGTACGTCAGGTTTTTCTGACATGAAAGATGTCCGAGCCACGATGTAAAAGGGTTCATATGAAGTGTAACGTAGCGGTAAAGTAGGGTTTATAGTAGTCGACGCGGTGTCTTGACCTCAGAAGCATTAACTGAAGCAGACTGATTGTCACGTTAACCATTAAACCAAAATGTTATAAAAATTCAATTACAACCTCCTTTTTTTAAATATGTAGAATAAACCAACTGTAGTCCTCTTTAGATAGAAGATAAGACGCGGTGCACATGTGTCACATGTCACTCGGGGTTTCACGGTCACCGATCGAGATCCAGAGTGAGTCACGATGACTTCGGTTCGGAGGGTCTGAAGGCCTCGAGAGCGGCCACGGTTTCGCTCTCAGCCTTGTGCTGCTCTGCTGGTGTTGGCACAGCAGACGGGCTGCTGGCCTCCAACCGGAGAGAGAGGGTAGGGATGTGAGTTGGCATTCCTCGCGCATGCCCGTCCTACAAGTGCCAATGAGCCTTGCCTTTGTGTGTGTGTGTGTGTGTGTGTGTGTGTGTATGTGTGTGTGTGTGCGTGTGTGTGTGTGTGTGTGTGTGTATGTGTGTGCGTGTGTGTGTGTGTGTGTGTGTGTGTGTGTGTATGTGTGTGTGTGTGTGCGTGCGTGCCACCGTTCTCCTGCAATTTTGACCTGGGATGACCCTTGTGGTGTCAGATACGCTCTCGCACACGCATAAGGTCCCCACCCCCTTTTTTTTCATTTGTAATTTGAATACGAATCATCCCTGTTGTCTTCACTTTTGTCCTTTTTGTTTTTTTTATTCTTTTATATTTTTTGTAGCGTCTCTACATGTGTAACCCCTCTGTGCCCGAACACGTAGCTCTTTTGAACGCACCGTCTTCTTTACCTTGTTTTAGTCTAGTTTTTATTGTCATTTCAAGGTGACTCTTTGAAAAACTGTGAAAGAAAGATACATGTAAAAAAACACATGGTGACTGATTCATCAGCGAAAAGAGAAAAATAATAATAAAAAAAACAAAGAAAGACTGGAAAATCCACTGTGTCCCTCGTTTCTGTTTGTGGTGGTAAAAACAGACAATTGTTTGCTTGTTTCTGACCCCCCTTCACCTCCTCCTTCTTCCTAGCCTCCCATCATCCCTTCTTCCCTCCCACAGACCATAACTCCTGACTTTGGAGACGAAGAAGAAGAAGACATCATCAATCACATCTGTTCAACGTCATGCAGCAAAATAATTTCTGGTTTGAAACCTCATATCCAAATAATTTATAACTGTGTAGTTAAGCTGTTGACTAACATTTTGGCACATTCAAAATGTTTCTTGGAAGTGGAAGTGAATGTTTTTTTTGCAGTAATAGCTCTAATTGCCTCATCCCCTCCTCCCGCCTTTATGAAGACAAACTTGGAACCGTCCTCGGGGATGTTTCAGCCCATACATCTGGAACAAAATGTCCAGAGCTGACCCACTTCTTTCTTCTTTCTCTTTTTCTTCGCCCACTTTATTTTTTTTCTCTTTCCTCCCCTACTTCTTCTTCTTCTTCATTGCCCTCAAGCTTGCTCACTTCCTCCTGACTGCCAAAGCAACCGGTGGTGCGTACTGAAACGTGTCTCCCCTTTCAGCGTTATTTCCTTTTTCTTTTCACACACACAGCAAAACCGACCCCGGAGAGACGAGAGGATTATTGACTCTCATTTGGCTTTGAGGGCCCAGCTGACTAGGCTGCTGGAAGAATGGAGGGAGGGATGAATGGATGGAAGGATGATAGGATGGATGGATGGTGTAAATGGCTCTTGTGACTCTGGAGTGAAGCATCTTCCTCTTTTTGTATGTCTTGTTAAGCTGTCAGCTGTGTGGTGAGAGTCCAGACTGCGTGTTGCTGCTTGTGACAGTTTCGGTCTCTTCATACGTGTGTGTGCGTGTGCGCGTCTGTGTGTGTGTGTGTGTGTGTGTGTATGTGTGTGTGTGTGTGTGTGTGTTCCTCCACCTCCACCACCTCCTGCTGCTGCTGCCTCCTGTCTGTCATTCAGTGTGTTGTGATTCAGGGTCTTCACACATTGTGAGCATAGCAGAGATCCTTAGATCTGCCTGCTCATGTCTAACTTTATTGCAGCCTTGCAGTGGGCTTCTCCCCCCCCCCCCCTCCTCACCCCCCTCCTCCTCCTCTTTTCCCCTCCCCTCCTCATGCTGTAGAGTTGAGGGGGTTGACCAATTGCCAGCAGCTGTTGCTCATTTCACAATGGTCCCGCCCATACAGTGCCGAGGCTGGCAGTGCAGTCACTCCACACTAGATGAGCAGCACAGAGCTCTTCTAACTTAGGAGGAATATTGTCTGGAGTGTGATTACCATGAGGGGAAAGATTTTGTTACCACGGGACACACAGAGGACCGGCTAGTGGTGAGAGGACAATTCATTTCTTCTTTATCTGATGGTTTTGTGTCACATATAAAGGGAGGTTTCTGTTTCTGTTGCTGTGTAGCAGAATCAGAGACAGGCAGAGACGAGAGAGTCCTCTTGAGTAAAAGGAAGATAGAAATGAGTCATGTCACAGTCTGATGCGTATGTGTGTGCTCTGTATATATCAACCTCTTGTTTCTGCTCTTCACTTTACATTAGTTATATTAAGACAATGTTTTATCACTCTTAAGACATTTATTTAAAGTTGATAGCTCTGTTAAAGCTTCTTTTTCTATATATGTGTGTGTGGGGAGAAAAAATACAGTTTTTCCTGTTATGTTCTGTTATCAGAGACATGAGAGCTGCGTTTATCACCGGATCACTGCAACACATTCTTTCCATTCCCCATTTAGCCTCAGCCAGGAGAACCTACAGTACACAAGCCTGGGAAACTGTATCGCTCACGTTGTCATCAGTGCTGTTATTCTTTTCCTCATCAACCAGTTGTGAAGCGGTTACTCCTTTTGACCGCACTTAAGAAAAATCACTTTGAGAAAAAGAAGCGTAGAGAGAGAAAGAAAAAGGAAGCTTTGGCTTTTTTTCAACCCAAGCTATGTTTATTACTCTGCTTTTACAAAGGAGTGAGAAGTGGGAGATGGGTGGTGCTCTTAGTGTATGCTAATGTCTTCAACTTCTGGAGAGACCTCTAGAGACCCAAGAACGTTCACTTAAACCACAACGGGGCCAATGAGAAGGCGTCTCCTTTAAAAACAAGGTTACTCAGCTTCCTGGGTTTATTTGACACACGTCCGATGCAGCTGACCAAATTCTCACTTTTGTCTACTCAGGAAGCAAATGTTTCCTGTTCTGTTCCACTCAGATAGCGTATTGTGACCCTTACACACAGTTGATTGTAGCTTGTGTGTGTGTCCTCTTTTGTGTCTTGTAAGAACAGGAGTTGCCGTACAATAAAAGAGAGCAGAAAAGAAACGAGAGGAGAATGTAAAAGGATATGAAAATCCTGCACTTTGTGAAAGAAGGCATGAGCAAAAGTTTCATTAAAAAGGGATTATTCAGGACTGTGTTGATGCTTAAAGATAAAGTTTCCCCCCCTTTCCATCCTGCCCCCCTCTTGAGTCTTTGCCCTCATTCCAATTTTCTCTCTCTGTCTTTGCCACCCTTCCCTTTCTCTCTCTTGTGTAGCGGTGTTGAGAGAAGTCCAGAGTGGAGCCCAGAGTCTGCTGCTGAGGGCTAATTAAATCCCACACCATCACCATCACCATCACAGACACCCCGCCCTCCCCTCCCCTCCCCTCCCCTCCTTTGGCTGACCAGAAGAGAGAAGAAAGAAAGAAAAAAAACTGTCCTGAGCGGGACAGCATCCTCGCCTGCCCTCCTCATGTCCCTTCAGGCAGAGCGGAGCGCAGGGCCAGCAGCACACGCACCGTCGTGCCGGCCGGGGTCACGAGCTACATGAGTGATGGGGATGGGGCACCAGAAGAAGCTGGTGCTGGGTGGATTGACCGCCAGCACCGTGTTCCTCTACTTCCTGTGTGTGAACCTGGAGAGTAATATGAGCTGGTCCATCATGCCTCTGAAACATTTCCATAACTTCTCGCTGGTGTTGTGGAGGTGAGTTAAGACACAACTTGCACAAGTGTTTTTGTATGCAGGCTTCAGATTTAGGCGACAACAGGCTTAAATATTATAAATCAGTTTGTTAGGGATAAATGATTTACACCCAGATGTATTTGCATTGCTGCCCTTGAGGACGGTTATGTTTTTAATTATTTAGGCTCTCTGACAAAAGAAAGACTCTGAGGGTAAAGTTCTGCTTTTTTTAAGTTTCACTTGTGCGTGTTTACAGTCGGTTTAGTGAACTGTGTAAGACATGTAAGCATTTCCATAATTTTAGAACAATGCAGCAGGGAGACAGATCCTGAATAAGAAGATTTATTGGGTTAGTAAAGTCACATGAACTAAATCCAGCTGACCATGTGTTTCACCTGCTTGAAGACCAGATTGAAGGCAATAAAACGCTAAAACAAGCTGTAAATGAATCCAGCTGCAGCAGACAGACTATCTGATCTGACAGTAAATGTGATTTATGGCGACTGTGTTTAAAAGTGTCGTCCTGCTGTTAAGTTGGGACTTTTTTTTTTTTTGGAAAGACAAAATAAATCAGATTCTTAGTTTCCATTATGAGTCAAGTGCCAAAAAACAAACGAAACAGTGGAACATACACTTCCCATAGTGCTGCTTCATGTTTCATGAACATCATGAGAGTTGGAGGGTAGAGAGCGAGCGTTAAAGTCGCCGAACAGCTCAAGCCAGTTGTATAATTGCAGAGTTGGGAGAAAGATTCAAAGTTATAATTAAAGCAGAAGAAGCTGACATATCCTGACTTTTAGTCCTTAGTATGGGTCAAACACTGGATACTACATTTCACTGTAGACTTTAATGTGAACAGATTTAAAGGTCTGGAAACTAGTACTTACATGTATTCCCATATGACACAAACCTTCTTTAAACCCTGCTGGCCTAACATTTGGGAACTGTCATAAAACATAAGTCAAAGTCAACTTTATTATCCCAAAGAGGGCAATTCAGGTCGTCAAAGTGCAGATACAGACGTTAAAAACAAATAAATAGATACACAAATGTCCTGAATTTGTTCATCTGATGTGAATGTAAACACCTTCTGAGTCAGACTTAACTCTCATAGTAACCCCTCGTAGTTTAATTTAAAAATCAAAAGTGCCAACACATTAAAAGAAACGACCTCTGCATGGTTTATAGCATCCATATGTGATTTCAAAGTGCCTAAATCACAGATCAAGATGCAGGATTGAGGTGTAAAATGGGACAGGGCTAAAGGGTTAAACGCTGGGATCACGAGCGGTATGAAAAGTTCCATGGTTTTTTTGTAACCGCCACTTATTCCCCCCTCTAGTTGTATCATTGTGGTTTTAACAAAGGAGCCACACAGCGCTCCGGCTGCACTAATGAAAAAAAAGGAGAAAAAAAGCCCTTGGAGTTATTTCACTGGAGGTGGTCTCTTACACACACGTAGCCTATGTGAAATGTAAGCTTTGTTATAACGGGCTGTGCTCCAGGTTTAAAAGCCAGATAAGATGCAGTAAGTGTGTGTGTGTGTGTGTCTGGGGGGGGGGGGGGGGACTAAATGGAAAAGATGGCTGGTGTTTCGGATGTTTGTTTCGAGCTCTCAGATTCTTTCATTTTTTTTAAAAGCTCTTTAATCTGAGGAAAAATAAGCGCTTCACTATTATCCTGCTGTAGCTTCAAGACTCTGAAGCTTTTAGATGTAAAAGCTTTTGTGTTTTCACTTCGGTTGCCTTTTTACATTTTGGAAATTAAATGAGCTTTTTTTTTTTAAATGTTCAAATTAAAAGAGGGAGACACAGTACTATCACAGCACACGTGTTATAACCCGGCTCAAGTGGCTTCATAAAAGGGAGATACACCATGTTGAAGTTGAACAATAGGTAAGATATTAATGCAAATACTATTAAACCAGACCTCAGATATTTAAAGTGTCAGGTGTTAAAATCATAAAAGTACCTGTAGGGAGGGGGGGGAGGGAGGGGGTGAGCTGCAGCAGTGGCCACAGTAACCTAGGAGCATCAGTCCCAGGTGAGACGCAGGTTAGTCCCAGGTTGAAACTACCAGATGACCCCAGGAGACATCTCACACACTGAAGTAAACATGACAGAATACTGAAGACGTACGAGTGTGTAAATATTCAAACATCAAGGAACAAATGAGAGCAATGAAACCTGCAGAGAATAGGCAACTTTGTACTGGAAGCAAACACTTAAAATGGACACAAAAGGAGGAAATGCTTTAAATAATAAGCTTAATTTTAGAGAAGGTTTGTACGAAGTGTGACGACATTTCATGCTGACATTAGGGAGACAGATCCTTCAGGGTACAAGGCTCTATTGATTCATTTCTGTCGCCTGTTGGGTCTTTAACTGAGTAACGACTATTGTTGGCTTGTTTCAGCATCTGACGAGGCTGTGATAGCAAATAGTGGCGTAGTGGTGACCGTTCCTCTGTTTTCTGTACAAGGAAGATAAAGAAAAAAGGAGAAGCACATTTGAAGCACTCATCCGCTATCTGAGTAAAATGAATTGGTCCTTTATGTTGTATTGTACTGACTTGGATAAAACATGGTCTTCTTTTAGATATAATGTTTTTAAAGGCTATAATATAGACAAACTGGCCCTATTACAAGGGGTAAGATATCTTTGGAGGGCTGTTGAGATGAGAAATAAATCATATTTGTTAATGAATGAAGCGAGAAGATTAATGGATAACATCAAAAAGATTTTTTTTTTCAATGATAAGATTGTTTAAAGAAATGAGTCAGGTATTCTGTGGAAATCTCTCAAGCAGCTCGGTTATAGTGATATCAGTTTAAACATTAACAACAGGGTTACAACAGATTAATCCCAGAAGGTTTGTTAAAAGCGAAGCAGCCACACAGGACAGTATGAGGAGAGTCATGCCCGTTACTCTCAGCAGAGGGGTTCCAGCTGATGGCTTCTCTTTGACTCAGGTGTCGGAGGTAGTTGTGTTCGAGACGCTCAAGTGAAACATAGCAGCTGGTTTTTATAAAATCCAGCTAAGAGATGTGACTGAAATCATTACCATCATGTGTAAATGTGTCTATTAACCTTTTATGGAGCACTTATTGATATATTTGGAGAGTTATTAGAGGCTATTACATGACTTTTTTTGCTTTTATATTGCAAATAAAGCTAAATAAAGTTACCATATATGATTCCTCGCCGGTCTAGGGGTAAAACATTTCCCAAAAAGTCTCTATATAAGAATCCACATGGTTCTACAACCTCACAGAAAGACATGGGAAGGCTACTTTGGATGTTTACTAAAATTACCAATTATAGTTAATCGGCCGATAAAAGGTTAAGCCCATGATGTTAAACTTGATAGAATAATTCCTCTAAACAACAAAAAAAGGGAGTAAACTTGATGTTGGAAACTATGAGCCTATTTCTATCTCATGTATTCCACTTAAGATCATTGAGAAGATCGTTATTAATCAGTCTCTATGTATGAATGGCATGGCTTTTTTTAGAAATACCACTCCAGCTACACCTGTTCATCGTATTTAACTGACTACATCGGGACGGAGAGTAAACAACGGGTATGTTTGATCTTGATGTTAGATCTACAGAAGGCATTTGATACGGTCGATCGTGTTGTTTATTGCCCAACTTCAAAAGCCATCGATGCAGAAGTCAGACAAGTGAGCTCGTAACTGAAAGAGAAAAGGGCAAGTAGTACATGTTTATGGGATACAATCTCAGCCTTGGGTTATATAGATTGTGGGTTATGCCAAAGGGGAGTGTACTTTGACCACTTTTCCGACTCTTAAATAGAGATAAAAAAGCCATAAAGTTAACGGTATAGTTGAAATTACGCTGAGTGCAGAACTTCTTAATGTGAGCAGGTTGATTGAGTGATATTAAGCCACTCTATGTAAGACATAAAATGATACTATCTGGGTTAAAGATGAAATTAATGTTGTTTTTGGTGAATTTGCACTTGCAGCTAGGGAGTCAGTGAGTTACTATGGTTGTGTGTGTGTGTGTGTGTGTGTGTGTGTGTGTGTGTGTGTGTGTGTGTGTGTGTGTGTGTGTGTGTGTGTGTGTGTGTGTGTGTGTGTGTGTGTGTGTGTGTGTGTGTGTGTGTGTGTGTGTGTGTGTTGTGTGTGTAACGGATAGTCGTAAATCAGGATAGGGTCAGGTTGAAAAAGTTGCTTCCCCCAGGTCAAAGAAAACACTTCTTAGCCAGAATTTCAACATTTCTGGACAAGGAAGCAACATGAGCCTAGCAGGAAGTCTTATCCAGCGTTATTCCAACTATGCCTGCTGTTCAATGGTTCAATGACCTAACTTTATACCATGAGACCCCACATTCACCCTTCTTATCTTGAGAGCCGTGGTTATAGCCTTAGAGTACAAGGAAGAGTCTCTCAGATCAGGTTGTGCATGCTAAATACCTAAATACCTAAATACCTCAAAACCTAAAAACACACATCTCATCCAGGTGAGGGATAAACACAACTATTTCACTCTTACTCCCAGGTTAAAGAGTAACACGAGGAAGGAAACGTTTCTGTACATGACATTTAATCTGTGGACTAGATTGACAGGAAATCTTTCCAATCATGAGCAGCTTGGGAGGTTTCAAGTAGGCGTGTAAGGATTGTTTCAGACGTTATTTACAGTAGGATATTACGTCTGATAATAGGGTGTCTTTCTTTATTTTATTTTCTTGGTTTAGTATTTATGTGGCTTAATCATTTAAATTATATGTACAAGCCCAGACTTGTGTATAATCTTCTGAAGAGGTTGTGGAGTAATGATGATATACTGATTTAAGTTAATTTTATTATCTGGGTGGAAAGCAAGGCAATGAATCACTGAGGTAAAGATTGATGTTGTTAGCATAGTGACCAACTAACTAACTAGGCACAGATGATAACAGTATTGTATTGTACTGTGCTCTATATTATGGTTTTGGTTCATGTGTTTGTGTCGTTGTTGCCATGTCAGATCTGCAATCTCGCCCTCTCCCCCGCACATCCCACATCCCCACGGGGAAAACAATAGAAACGAGCCTTGTTGGCAATGCTGGTGTTTTTAAGTGAAACAGTCGAAATCAATCTGGAGCTTAACTGAACAATGAAACAGGTTTTTCTTCCTGTAGTCATTCTTCCTGTTCATACTGGCTATTAACTAATCCCTTTATTATGAACTTATAATGTTAATGATGAGTGCCAAACCCACAGATTGTCCTCCTCCTGTGCAAAAATAGATTTAAAAGTTTATCTGAAGCTAATATGAAGCTTCAGCCGTCCAAATGAGTCAAATCAAGTAGATATCTTTCAACGTTACAGTCTTTTTAGTGCTAAATTCCCTCTTTTTGTTACTGTACTTTCGACCACAGCTGAACAAGGAAACACAAAGAGGGAATTTGATGCTAAAAACACTGTAAATGTGTCAGATATCCACTTGATATAGCTAACTCAGACTGCTGAAGCCTCATATAAGCTTCATATTAACTTTTAAATGACTGTGTGGACACGCTGTTGATTTTGGCCCTCATCACTTACACTGAAGAGGATCTTTTTAATAGTCAGTATGAACAGGAGGAATGATTACAGCAAGAAAAACCTCTTCCACTGCTCACACGGACACCTGATTGCTGTTTGAAGACAAACCTGAAAAACTGCAAACCTATCCTTTAAGCTTAATTAATTCTGGGAATCTGACTGAGATCAACATCTCTTTTGTCAGCACACACCCAGAATTACAATAAGACGGTTCACTCATCCAAAATAATCATCACAGACACACGACTTAAAACAATCACAAAACATTACGAAGAAAAGCATCTAGCTGAACTTTAAAATCCCTCGGAGGAAACAAGTGTCTCTGACGTTAAGCTGTGTTGAAGCTCAATCCAGCAGGAAAGGTGAATAATACCTTTAGTAAGAGGAACCTGTTTGTATGAGGAACTAAAGCCCAACCTGCTCTGTGACCATTGTGTCATGGTTGTTATGTCTGAGCTCAACTAAGCATGGTAAATATCTTGGCAACCCGGATAGCAAAGCTTTAAACATCAGTATGTTGTTGATGACCTCTGACCTTTTTTTTATATAACTCTTAAGAGGTGAGCGTGATAGCTGTCGTGAGGCAGCACAGTGGTTTAATGTTAGGGGCAACAGCATGAACACACAGGCTCTAATAGTCCCCATATTACAGTGTAGACAGTATGAGAGATTGTAAAATAGCTTTAATTTGAATACTATACATTTTTTATCACAATAAATACCATAAAAAATACTTTATACTTAAGTAAATATAGTATTTATTTAATTTTCATCTTATTATGTATTAATTTATTTTAATTAGGAAAAACAACACAACCATGAAAACATGAAAACACACCAGCTATTAGTCTGACCCCAGTTTAGTCCTATCCATCTACTATTGATCTGCCACTTTAAAGGAAATACGCTGTGCATTAGATTATGAATTAATCTAATCTGCTGTGATTAAGAGCAGATTTAATTGACAGTTGCGTCTCCATGGCAACATAAACAACGTCTGACCAATAAAATCTTTAGTCAAAGTCCATTTAATAATGATATTAAACATTTAAAAGCCTCACATAAGAGTTAGAAGAATAGTATTGTAGAAAATTGGCAGGAGAACAATATGAGCATATGGTTAGTGACAGAATTTAATTAATGTAATTTAATTTTACTTTAATCCTAAGTACTTTAAGACGAGCTATAAAACACAGACAGCGGCAGAGTTTCCTGTCATCTTTCGTAACTGAACCTTGGATCTTCAACAAGTACCAGTTACGCGATAATTCAGCAGCTTTATTACATTCGTGACCTTCTCACCGAGCTTTATGAGGTTTACTCGCTGCTAAGAGAAGCATCAGCAGCATCTGGTGCTTCAGGATAATGACACTGAGCCAATCAGAAGGGAGGGAGCGCCATGATTACCTGAGACTGAAGCACTCTTATCTTTCAGCGTGGGAAATGAACAATCTGCTGGTTGTCATGTATAACAGGATGAAAATAAGGAGTTTATAGGGCTGTAATGTTTTAACTTTGCATATAAAACACTAGACATAGACGGGCTCACAACAGGAAAACTCCACCCATTAAAAAAATAACCAAACAGATTAAGCGATAATTAAAAAAATAACATTTAATTGCAGCCCCTGTAAAGATCTAACTGTCACATTTTCATTTGATTTACATATTTCCAGATTTTGCTGGGTGGAAATATGTCACATCGTGTTTTTTATCCAACGAGGAAGGTGACAAAAAACACAAAAACAGAGCAGAAGTCTCTCATGGGAAGTCACAGTTATCGTTCTAACTGCAGCACGACTGTAACGCCTATAAATAGCTCCGAAAGAATGCAGCCTACTCCCTTTTATTCAGCACTTGTGTTCACTTTTCCAAGTTACGCAGTGTGAAACTGAGTCATTAATTACCTTATTAATTAACTTATTAGACTTAAACTTCAGATTGTCCTATTTTCTTATCAGTGGATCGCTGTGTGGAAACAGGACATGATGTGTGCTATCTGGTCATGCAGATAGTTTTTATTTGCTCAGGATGATCCATTCATACACACATACTGTACTGTGACCTTTTATCTTATGAACTCTCCACTAGAAAACGTGTTAAACTGGTGAGACACCCTGCGCTGTGGATTGTCTAAAGTAGCAAGGACAATGTTTCACAACTGTCACATTGTTAGGTGTGTACAAGCTGTAAAACAAGAGGACATTAGTACAATGGAAGATGAATTATCTATCACGTCAAACAATGTCATTACAGTTGGTGTGGAATTTTTATGACATTTTTTAGCCATTGTACTTGAGTCAGATGAAACCTACTGTTGTCTTTTCAGTGAGCTGCAACCTGCGTATTTAAAAATATACAGTAAATAGCAATGTGCAAAATTCTGCATGTGTACGCAGGTTCACTCTGAAGGATGTCTGCTATGTTTACAGAGTATAAAACAGATTCTTTCACGGTGGAGGGTTCACAATAAATCATTTAGAAAAAGCTTGTACCACAACTGAGCCTTTTTTTAAAGGAGCAAGTCAACAATTTGGGTAATTATCTGCTTTCTTGCTGAAAAATGAGATGTGACAAAAACTGATGTATAAAAACAAAAGGTTCTTAGATGGGAGCCACAACAAGACGTAAAGGAAATAATCTAATTTCCTCAAATGTGGACCTGTTCCTTTAAGAGAGTTCAGGTCACCACATGAGGGCATGTTGACAGAGACGAAGGGTTTCAGATGATTCATGTCCAGCAGTGACCTCCTGGGCTAAATACCAAATGTTGTTCTGTCCTCCACAGCGACTCACGAGACTCTGAGGAGCCTCTCAACAGACAGATCAGCAGTGACCAGCGGACCCCTCCGCCCCCTGCCTTAACCCCCTACCCAGGAACAGTTCCGCCTAAACAGCCACGTGCCACACACACTCCAAAATTAAAGACTCATAAAGACTCAGACATAGTCGCTGGACAGAAACCAGCAGAGGAAAAAGTGCTGGATGTGTCAAACTCTAGCTCCAAGTCTGATGGTGCGGATAAAGCCAAAACCAGGACCATCACCAAAGGCCCCGCACCGAAACCTGCGGAACCCCCAAAGGCTCGTGGACCAACAGATCCTCCCTTCATTGGAGACATTTACATGATGGACGATCACCCTCCACAAACTGTGAGTTCCACCTCCTCATCTGAGCTGTGATGAAACCATTAATCAATTAATCAATTAACATCAAATTAAAGCCCCCTTATACATAACATGATCATGTGATTGTAGCATAAGATTTTGTCATAATAAAGAGGAAGAAGACCTAAAATGTGTTTCCGCCCAATCAGAAACTCCTGGAAGTTATGCTCAACTAATTCAAAGTCATTTATCATGCAAGAAATTAACTACTCGAGTGACTTTTTAATATATACAGTACTGTGCAAAGGTTTTAGGCGACCACCACCACCATACAAACAGAAAATACAGGAAATATATACACAAAATTTAACATTAATTGTTAAAGATTATTATTAATTAAGGTTCCTGCCAGGTTC
The DNA here is from genome assembly GCF_963691925.1 of Scomber scombrus. NCBI lineage: Eukaryota > Metazoa > Chordata > Actinopteri > Scombriformes > Scombridae > Scomber > Scomber scombrus. The sequence goes on from NC_084990.1 coordinate 21,668,731, forward strand.
CTGCTATTGCTCAAGTGTAAGGGGAGGTCACACTTAATACTTTTCTATTTGTTATTTCTTTTCTGTTTTTTAATACTGCATAAACATTTTTCCTGTATTTTCTGGTTGTATTCTAATAAAGAGACTGAGTAATAATTATATATGTTCATTATAGCTTTGTTAAAACAACAAATCTAATGGTTGTCGAAGACTAGGGAACAGGCACAATATTTGGACATTTAATAGGCTTAACAATTTATCAGTTGGGAAAAATTAAAAAACAAAACTTTAGTTGTTTAGGCCAAGAAATAGTACAGTACATAACACAGCATAAAATGGAGAAATGTCATTAAATACTGTGGTTTTTCATAATGTGTTGGTTAGTGAGCTACAGATGTGCTGGAAGCTGGATTTTTATACTGTCGGACCGAGCCAGGCTAACTGTTTCCCCCTGTTTCCAGTCTTTATGCTAAGCTAGGCTAACTAGCTGCTGACAGATCCACAGTGTGATATCAATCTTCTCATCGTAAAGCCAGAAAGCAAATCCAAAATATGTAAAATATGAAATTTCAATATTTGAAGTAATTTATCATGCAACAGTGGCAACAATCTGCTGTTTAAATTTCAGTTTTCTCTCTCTTTTTAATTAAGACATCACTTTTAACTCTGGGAGCTTGTGACAGACTTTTTTTTTTTTTTTTTACTAATTTTGGACATTTAATTGGCTAAACAATTAATCAACTATACAAAAATAAAGATAGATTCATTGTAAACTTCTTATGTGTGTCACATAATCTTCTGTAAAAACTATTGGAGCATCAGAATTCCTATTAGATTTTTTCAGATTGGCTCACACTTGTAGGTTTGACATGCAGTCATTTGGCGGCTCCCACAGTTGGGCGGGTCCGTCCTCGCAGTAAATACGCAACAGAAAATAGAGTCATGTCTCCTGGAGCCTGACTCTGTTTCTCCATCTTCCCCCCAACTCCCTAAACATGTGTCATCAACACTGATGTTTTTGTTGCCTCGTCAGATGATTCAGTGAGGGGAAAAAAGAAGAGGGCAGAAGAGAGATATAATAAAAACATGATAGGATATTATTAGAGTTTGATGAAAAAAAATACATCCAAATGATCAATTGGAAGCAGTTTCATGTGATTTTCTGATGCATTTTTGTATGAAACAGCATGCAAAGTAAAACTCTGAGCTTGATTAACTGCATTTTAAGCTCTGAGCTGTTACATAAAAAGAGAGTGCACAAAGACTGAATCGATAAATAAGTCCACAGAGAACCCGGGGCAAAAAAACACAATTAATGAGATAAAGTTAATGTGTTTTTGGTTGTTTTGCACCTGTGGAAACCTTTTCATGCATTGGTCCTCGTCTGCCTGCACGCTTGCGGTTTTGAGTTTTATGAATCAGCAAAGTGTGCCCATGAAATGATCATAATGAATATTTCTGTGGTTTGATCAAACCTCTAGCATCATTCCTCCATGTCAGCGTTGGTGTATTTTATAGCTGTGTAATTACCACAAAATTGCCTCCAGTGAGAGTCTGGAGGTTAATATTGAGGCTGTGTAACCTGCCAAGTGGAACTAATGATGCCGGCAGTGTAATCATCATAAGTGTATGTTGTGTGCAAAGATAAAAGTTCCTGCTTGGTTGGTTTGATAACGACGAGGCTGCGTTTACCTGCTCCTCTCAGGACTGCCCGGACGGCATCCGAAATACAGTTGCGAAAACTGACTTCGGTGAGCGTTTTCTGAGGAATATTCCAGTCCTGCAGTGGGCCAATCACAGCACTCGTGAACAGCACCAACGCCTGATGAAGTACCCTGGAGCACATGGCTGGGGAGGGATCGATTTCAATAGTAAGTAACAAAGTATTTTGGTGGCTTAAGTTGAAATGAGTCTTGAAAGCACTTCAGGGCCGGATTAACCCTTTAGTGGGCCTCGGGGGCCCTCTTGACCCCCTTTAAGGAGCCACTATACTCCATCAGAACTGATACTGCTCAGATAGTTGAATAGCTCCTTAAAAAAAAAAAAAAACCCTCTGCTTCACACCCTTTAAAAAAAAAAACGTAACCACAATCCGGACCACAATCCTAACATTAACCCCTGTGGTTATTACTGTTGCCATGACGACAGAAGTGGCCCTAATTTTAAGTAAGTAGTAACTTTGAACAACAACACATATTTCTTCCATGATCCTTCCCCCTAAACCTAACCAAGTGTTTTTTGGGCTTAAACCTAACCAAAAGTATTGTCACGTCATGAATCATCATTATTGTGCGACAGTGATGTGTAACAGATGAATGTTGTCCTGCAGATAGAGTCACATGGTCAAACCGACATATTTGGTTGTTTAATTTGGAGGATTTATTGGACTTTGCTGTGTGTAGTTGAGTCAAAGTGATCAACATAAACCAACCCTTACCCTTCAATTTTGGTGTGGTGTGTGTGTGGTGTGTGTATATGGGTCAATTATGTGTTTTTTGTGTCCATGTGGTTTAGTCAACTTTAAAAGAGGTTAAAATTTTGTGGACTCAACATAAAATTTCTGCTTTTTATCCATTTTGGAAGAATATATTAGAGGATAATGGCAAAAATGTCTATGTGGTGTAACCATAAAAACTTTGTTCCAAATAATTAAACTTGCTTAAAAACACTAAATTCTCAACTCTTTCTAACACTGCGGTTATGTGTGTAAATGAACTGTATGTGTGTGCTTTTATATGCTTGAGGGACCTATAAAGTACAAAGAAACTTTCAGTGTGCAACTGGATTTCATGAGAAAATATATAAATGTATTTAAATGTAATGTAGTTTTCGTTATATCCTGCTGACATGACGTTCATGGTGGAAGCACTACGACTAGGGTTTAATGTTTATAATGTCTTTTACAGTATGTTGTATAGATGCTGATGATCATCCAAAGCTGATGGTGTACCGGTGTTAACTAAAATTAGCTTTCCATATCCAGATGATAAATTGATTGAGGAAATATGGGCCTTATCCGAGTTAAGATGCTTATCATGTTAAAATAATAGCAGCTTCCTGTCTGTGGGCCCACACATGAAGCCTCGGGTGATTTATTCATAATTTATGACCAATCACAAATAACTGAACCTGTGGGCGAATCTGTGGGCGTTTACATTACATGACAGCCACAAAAACAATTAGTGGGTGTAACACATACATCTTTCTCTCATGCTTCAAGGATCTTTTTTTAAAGACTGTGTTAAATTACATCCAGATTAATTCAGTTTCTTTTCTGTGTGTGTTTGTGTTTTAATAGCACTGGTGGAAACTCTCAGTGTGCTCAACTCTTCTGCAAACTGGCAGATGTTGGACGACTGGAAGCAAGTCAGCAACGGGTCTCAGTGTATCCGCTGTGCTGTGGTGGGGAACGGAGGGATACTGAAGGACTCAAAGAAAGGGAAGGAGATCGACAGTCATGATTACGTCTTCAGGTAGACTCTGATTCTGGCTTTGTGAAGCAATCCTGCTAATCCTTAGAGTTTCCTCTCTAGATCACAGACTCTCCTGACAACCAAACCCATCTGTTGTTTGTTCAAAACACACACAAAAGTTGGCACACACCCCCCCCCAAAAAAATGTGCAAGTGTGCTGAGCAACAGACATTTTATAATTCTCTATAATTATGATAAAGTCACTCAGAAAAATAAGTAATTTCCTTCCCTGTGCTGTCAACAGTACATAAAACATCATGTCATTTAAAAAGACAGTACATTATTTTATTATAACGCCCCAAAATCCCAAGTTACTATATATACATATATATATAATTACACATATAATAATCACATGTTGCCATGCCCCTACATTTTCCAAAATGTATAAGCCACTAAATCCTTAAATATGAACACTGTTTGTCATTTGGGGCCATGTTGGGTGCTTCAGTAAAACCAGGGAGAGCAAATAGTTAAAATCTTGAGTTGAGAATATTTTACTTCTATACTTCTTAAACCAAAGTTGACAAAGGTGAAGGTCCATCAACTTGATACTTCCAAGTTTAATCAAGTCTTTTTAGTGATATCAGTGCTGTCGGGTGCTTAACCTTCGTGTCGTCCTCCCGGGTCAAATTGACCCCGTCTGTTTTGACTGTTCCTTCCTTCCGTCTGTCCTTCCTCCCTCCCTCCTTCTCTCTTTCTTTCCTCCCCCTACCTTCATCCCTTCCTTCTTTCCTATGTCCTCCTTTCCTTCCTTCCTTCCTTCCTTCCTCCCTTCCTTCCTTCTTCCTTCTCTCCTCCCTCCCTCCCTCCCTCCCTCCTACCTTCCTCCCTTACTTCCTTCCTCCCTCCTTTCCTTCCTTCCTTCCTTCCCTCCTTCCCTCCTTCCTTCCATCCTTCCTCCCTCCCTCCCTCCCTCCCTCCCTCCCTCCCTCCCTCCCTCCCTCCCTCCCTCCCTCCCTCCCTCCTTCCCTCCTTTCCTTCCTTCTCTCCTTCCTTCCTTCCTCCCACCTTCCTTCCCTCCTTCCTTCCTTCTTTCCACCGTTCCTCCCTCCCTCCTTTCCCTCCTTCTCTCCTTCCTTCCTTCCTTCCTTCCTTCCTTCCTTCCTTCCTTCCTTCCTTCCTCCCTTCCTTCCTTCCTTCCTTCTTTCCTTCCTTCCTTCCTTCCTTCCTCCCTCCCTCCCTTCCTTCTTCCTCCCTTCCTTCCTTGACTCGAGGACAACAGGAGGGTTAAACAAAAGCGGGGAGTGTAAATAGTTAAATTCATAACAATATGAAGCTACTTGGAGTTTACATTTGCAGCTGGTTTGGGGCTGAACAGCTGCTTCTGTCATAGCTCTGCCCACGCTGGTCTCTGCGTTCTCCTAAAAGGCCGTTTTGGCAGTAAAACTCAATCAGTCCGGTCCGTCGGTGCAGAGACTGCTGTGTGTGTGTGTGTGTGTGTGTGTGTGTGTGTGTGTGTGTGTGTGTGTGTGTGTGTGTGTGTGTGTGTGTGTGTGTGTGTGTGTGTGTGTGTGTGTGTGTGTGTTTATGTGTCCATGCATGTCTTTGTGCTTGTGTGTGTTTTAATCTGTGATTGTGAACACTTGTGATCCTCAGGACCAACGGGGCGATCATAAATGGCTTCGAGCAGGACGTGGGGTCTCGGACCACCCACTACACATTCTCCACCAACACACTGATGAACTCAATGAGGAGCTATGCAGGCGTCGGGTATAAAGGACCCCCTGTGACTGAGGTCAGCATGATGTCTGTGGCCTTTAAACAGGGCATTACATGCTTTTTGTGATTTTCTGTCATTTGAAAGTGAAGTCAGAGCTGCAGCCTGCTCTAAAACGTCTACTTCCCCATCGAACTTATGTCAGATCATTTATGCAAGCCCACAAACAGCCGTCTGCTCTGTAGTCGGTTGATAAGGTTGTTTCACGGGTTGTTTATGTCTTTATGTCACTCGCACAGTGTTGGGGAGTAACTAGTTACATGTAACTGAGAAAAAAAAGTATATTTAAATTACAGTTACTTATGAAAATGTTGATGATTACAAAGGAGGTTACATCTGAAATCAGACCTTTAAGATTTTGCTCAGGAGGGTTTTTTCCTATTTTTTAAAATATTTAACATGTTACTGAATACATATATTGCTGTTTTTAATTCATTGAAATCAATATTTTGTTATATATTTAGTAAATAAATCATGACGTGGGCTTAAATGGAGTCACAGTACCAATTAAACCCACTTTATTCATCAAATATCTTTATTTTATATTCCAAAAATCTACATGAACTAATGAATACATTTTCAAATGAGAGATAAATGTTCCTTTATAAGAAATGATCTCCCTTATAAATTTATGTAAACTGTGCTGCTCTCCAACAGGAAACACGATACGTCTTTCTGCCTGATCACGACCGTGATTACCTGCTGATGAAGGCCGCAGCGACACACACTCTAGTAGAGAGAGGCAAAGAGCAAGGCAAAGAGTAAGCCACATAACGATGATGCAATTTGACTCTTGATAATGTTCTCGTCAACGTTCCTCTTGCTCTTTAACTTCTGTCATTGTCTTTATCAATCTGCTTCAGTTTGTACATTTCTCTTATAGTTTATAGTCTAGTTTGAGGTTTTTTCCAGATGTTTTCATTCTTATTAATGGTAATGTATATGCAGTGGTGGAAAATAATGTGCTTACTTTACAAAATAGTGCATTTACTAAAGAGCTAGTGTATAATTTTGAAGTATTTGTACTTTATTTGAGTTTTATGCTACTTTAAACTTCACTGCACGTCCGTGTACTCCTCTACATTTATCTGACAGCTGTACAGCAGATATAAATCACTTTGCAAGTGTAGTTAACCACCTTTATAAAATATGAAGTGTTTTTCAACAGTATGAAGTAACAGTATGAAGTTACATTAGGTTCTCATCAATTTACAGCATTTCCCGCCACATTTGTACATAAGACTTTTCGTAATAGACAGTTTCCAACGTTCACATCAACAACCAAAATGTAATTACCACTTGAAAACTTACATTTTCCACACAGCTCCAGTATATGTGACCTGTGTGATGTGTGATGTGGTGTAACTTCATTTATTACGGATGAGGCTGGAAACACACAGGAATGCCTCATGTCAGAAAAAAATCCATAGTTAATCTGTAATTAAACCCCGATTTCATGGATATATTGTTACACAACTAACTGCAGCCATGCAACAGTGTTGAGTTATCAGATGATGCAAATGCTTTAAATTGTGAACATGGGATTTTTTCACCCCATATGAGATGAATGTCACATAAATTACATGTAACGTGTAAATGCATTAATAATAATATCCATTCATAAAGCACTCTGAAAGTGACACTTCTGTACAACAAGTATTTTTAACTTTTCATACTCTAAGTACATTTTTCTGATAGTATTAATATAGTTTGACTCTTTTAATTATACAGTTTTGTCTTCCTACTTTCACTTTGTATCTGAGTACTTTTCCACCACTGTGTAAATGTGTAGATATAAAGTACTTTGCAAATGTTTTAAGCACTAAAAGTAAAGGCTGCTTTTTTGTTTTTATGCATCAATTAACTTTATATGAAGTTTAGTAAACAGAAGAAACCTAAATTAAACAACTCTGGCTTAATGTTTGAGGTCACTGTCATGCTGCAGAATAAATTTGGGACAATCATACGCCTCCCTCATGGTATTTGAATATGGAGAAGAATCTTAACATCCCTAACCCTGACCCTAAAACTTTTCCACAGTACTGAATGTGGTCTGGGTCCATTCATAAAAGCCTCTTCTTCAGAAGCTAAAAATGCATTAATAGATTTGCAACTCTGACCCGTAATTGCCTGCACATGGTGACCGGGTGACATACTGCCAGTAACTGAAAGCTAAAATTTCTCCACATGCATGTTTTGCTACTTCTGTTTCATGTCACAGCATGTGATTTCTCTTCTTACAACCAAACTGGCTTTTAACCAGAGTTTACAGCTGTAGTAGAGACAGGTGTTTAGTGCTTTTAGTGATTTACTCACTTTATGTGCTCATACAGATCAGCCAGAAGCTCTGCAATTAGTCCTGTTGCATGAGTAAAAACATCAAACCTCACTGTCGGAGGGTGCAAACTTCAGCGTGTGAACATTTAAAATCAAGCTCTTATTTTCTTCTCAACTTTTTTGAACCTGTGTGTGCGATCTTTGTAGTAATATTACATTTTCTCCACAGCGCAACCAGGTACTTTGGAAAGGACGTGTCGGCACAGAAGTTGAAAATGTACCACCCCGATTTCATCCGTTACCTCAGAAACAGGTAAGAGTGCAATCTGCAGAACAGGAGCACAGAACGAAAGAAAAAAAAGAAAAAATTAGACTAAAAAAAGAAAAGAGAGGCCGAAACCACAATGTGTTGCAGTGCATGTTACCACATTGTGAAAGAGGTTAAAAGAGAACTGTGGTGTCAGACTTTCAATAAAGCACTCCAGCATTGTATTACCTCAAAACTTTGAATATGTCCATTTTATGCTACTTTATACTTCTACTGCACTACATTTTGGAGGCAAATGCAGCAGCTGTTCCTCCACTACACTTATCTGACAGCTTTAGTTACTTTGATTCATATTATTAACACAAATAATTATCAAATAATACAATTCTGACATGCAGTATTTTCATAGATTATTATACCTGGCAGTATATATAAGCAGTTAAAACCTTTACCGGCTGCAACATTTGTGATTTTCATATATTAATGTATCACTGATTATAATCCTTTAATATAATATACTGTATTATTCTGAAATCAGCCATTCTGCATCACGAGTACTTTTACTAGTTTTCCTTAAGTAAAATATCTGATTACTACTTGTGTGCATCTTTCATGTTGCACTCTCTCCAGGACAGTTAAATACACGGACAAGCAGGTTAAAAAACAGTTTTTATTCTAAAGCAATAACTGATCTAAATGCTCCGAAAAACCTGATCCTGTATAACTGCAACAACAATTTTGAGTGTAATATTAAGGGGAATTGTGCAAAATTGATGGCAGTGAGTGAAATGTCTTGTGTGTGTGTATTATGTGTTTTAGTTAGAGTACTAATTACTCATTTATTGTATTCTTTTACAAGCACTTTCTCTCTTTTTTTAACTTATATTATATTCATTGTGCATGTATAATGACAATAAAGACTATTCTGTTTCTATTCTAAGCATCAAAGTACCCTGAAACCACTGATGCTACATATTTATTTATGTTTTTTTATGCAGATTCCTTCGATCTCACGCTCTGAAAACCAAATATAAGAACATTTACCGTCCGTCAACGGGTGCCACGATGCTGTTGGCTGCAATGCACACTTGTGACAAGGTAAGATTCCCCATTACTACACTGTACATTGTTATTTTAACCTACTGTGGGACAAGGCTGCACTTGTCTGATAGCGTGAGAATGTTTTGACTCTTTGCTGCTGGCCTTGTAGGAGCATGAACTGCGTGTCTGATTCTGCGTAGCCTCGATGAGTGGTTGATAGTGACTCATTCTAACCACAGTTTCTGTAAAAAGACACTCAGGAAATATGAAATTGTTCTTTGCCGTGCCCGTTATTTGATATATTTATCGGATCATCTTCAGATCCTTTCAGATTCAAAAGCATAGCGTTGATTTTAAAACCTGTTTTTCACCCTGCATGCAGAGGGAATAGAAATAAGATGGAAATGAATCAGGATGAGTGGGTCAAGTCAAAACATGACGCACCCAAACTGAAACCCAAACTCTATCTTTAAGATTTTTAGATGCTCAGATGTCAAAATTTCTTAATGCTTTTTTTGAGGGGGGATTTTTTTTGACTGGTTTCTATGCTTCCTGTTCTCATGAAGGTGAGCGCATACGGCTTCATGACCCCAGACTATAAGAACTACTCTGACCACTACTACGACAGGAATTACCACTCAGTGGGCTTCTTCATCAACCACGACCTGCGAATGGAAATGACTCTGTGGCAGCAGCTGCACCAGGCGGGGCTCATACGGCTGTACATGCACAAGTGAATTGACATCGACCAGAAATGAACTCATCCTGTCTAATCAGCACATGTTACCAGCACAGACGGGAGGAGACGGGAAGTTCAAAAGCGGACGATCCTTCTGGCCTACTTTCAGAATGACTGTTCGTGACTCTCTGACTTGAACAAAACAAAACAAAAAGCAGTAGCAGAGGTTTTCTTTTCATAAAGGAAACAAGGATTCTTTAACTGACAGCTGCTATGATTGTTCAGGGCGCAGATTTAGTTTTATTTATCGAACTTGTTTTGTTTTTTTTAATGGTTTTTATCTATTTCCATAACATTTATTGGTGATTTGCGGGTCAGAATAGGTCCAGACCAGGTTAAATATAGCTGAAAAGATTTTAGTAACTGTAGCAGTGTGGTCGTGCGCTATTCTATTTCCCCAGAGGATAAATCTTAACAGCTGAAAGTTTTCAGTTATCTAGTGAAACGTTTCATCATGTGCCAGACAGAATGACACAAACTGTTGTACAGACTTTCAGTTCCCAGATGATGTATCCTAATGACTTTTTTTTCACTTTTATGACCAAATATCAGCAAATCTAATGACATTCCCCTCTGCCTCTGGTATTTAGTGCTAATTTGTGAATGTTAGCATGCCAACACACACACACTCTACACATCTTATCTGCTAGTTATATAATATGGATGTTAATTTTCTGTATTTTTCTTATTGTCAACAAATACATACAAGTATAATGTGTGTATTCAAAGCCTGATATGTCTTATTCCTCTGTGCTATAGACCTCTATTGAGGTCCAATAATGATTTAAAATCATGTCAGTGAGCTACATCGCTACACTGGGTGACATGTGCCTTCATAACAAAGATTATGGTCACGTTAATTTTGTATGTCAATGGCTCCAAAGACAATTAACAATCACATTTTCAGTCTCTGCAGAGTAGTTCTGTATAAAGTAGACCCTACCTTATTGTGCTATATATATTTTAAAGAAATGACAATATACAGCGTAATATATTGTAAATATGGCATCTGGGATACACAGAACTACTCTCTGGAGACTGAAAATGTGATCACAGTTATTAGTCTTTGGAGCCATTTCTTGACAAACTAAAGTTACCAAACTCTTCACAATGAAGGAACATCTCACCCAGTGCATCGATGTGGCTCATAGACCTGTTTTTTAATAGTTTTTCGACAACAACAGAGCGAGGTCTACAGCACAGTCTACTAACAGTACTTGTAAGTAGATACATTCATTGTTGGTTTGGATCCAAACGTGAGCTTTTGTTGACAGTAGGAAAAAATATAGAAAATCACCCTTTTATTATCATTGTGCGCATACTAGCATTAGCATCTGGTTCAAAGATCCGCCGTGAAGTCCAGCTGAGGGAAGAGTTACCCATTATCCAAATTTAGCCCAGTTTTTAACTTGTTTTGACCCGCAAATCACCATCAACATGTTTACTGGGATTACTTTAGCGCGTATCATACAATCAGTCTCTGGCTGAATTGAAGTGTAGTTTCTTGTCACTGTATAATAGAGCCTTACTGACAAGGGACAAGACTGCAATTGAGTGGGCCACTTGCTTAAAATATCCTGTCTCCCCGCCCTAAATAGACGGTCCGAGCACTGCTGGCAGTGGCCATGTTCTATTCTGACATTTACTCAGACTGTTTTCTCTCTTTGAGTCCGTCTAATCTGTGTCTGTGTGTGTTTAACTGTGGAAGGTTAAAAAAAAAAATTCACTGGGGGCAAATATTTGAACCTAAAAGTGTATTTAGTATAAGAGACTTAACTTATTTTGTCTTTGTTGTTGCATCCCAACTATTTTCATTTAAAGCACACAAGTGTACTTTTTACTTTTATGTTTTATATGATGCCACACTGTGATGAACACAACACTGTGTGGGCTCAGCTAAACGTTCAGTGCCTTTTTACTGTGAATCAGTAGTTTGGATTAATACATTGTGAGGCGAATCAGGACGTTTCCATAACAACAACAACACAAACGAGGACGTCAGCCGCCTTTTTTCTCTCTGTTTGGATTTTTGGGACGGTCGCCGAGGACTCGTCTTAAGGAATCTGCTCGTTTCAGCCTCCACACCTGGACTCCTCTCTGAGCCACAACAATGAAGGGTCGAAGTTCTGGGGATTTATTGTCACCACTCACCTAAAACTTGACTAACACCCTCAATAACACGGATTTACTGTCTGTACAATTAAATCTATAATATAATATCTTTAGTGCATTACTAGCAATGACGGCATACTGTAGGTCTGTGATGGAGGGAAGAAACCAAAGACTACAAATCAGGGAATATTCTGTATGTGTGTATTTAAAACTTTCTTTTTTGTATAATACTGAATTAGTACATATTCAGATTTAAGTGATCCAGTCCGCTGGATTGTATTTTTACAAAATGTAATGGGGGAAAAGGGGAAACCTTTATAGTGCAATTTTTGACTCTTAATTTTGACCTTTTTAAAATCTACATAAAAGGTAACTGTGATTTTATCTCTGCTGGTTTGTGATTATTTCTTGGTTCTCTGCTAAAGCTTACAGGAGCCAGAGTTTTGTATAATTTCCTAGAAAGGAACTAATATATTCTGTAATTGTAAATTCAAAGGATTATGCTATTTACTACTAAGAGAAATTAGCAGTAGGATGTTCAGTCGGCACTCTTAAACAAGTGGTTAAATGTGCAAAAAATATGAAACTACAGTGAAGCATACAATTCAAGATACGTGGAGAATAACATTTCCAAGAATAAATGATAATGGATGAATATTCATTGGGGTTAAAGTGGAGCAGTTGTTCTGGAAATCATCCACTCTTTGTAATCCTCAACTGTCTCAAAGCTCTGTCTTTATTTCCACTTTCTTTAGTGCCAAAATATGCAAGTTCTGTCTGGAAACTTGCAACAAATTATAAGAAAATCATGGCTCCTAAAATAAAATGTCAGTAAAACTCTCAGTAAAACAGGAACACAGGTGTTGCAAAAGTTGAAGACCATCATCATTGAATTTGTTATGTCTGTTTTTAAACCAGAGTGCTGCTTTTAGTGAAAACATGTAGTCAGGCAGCAGGTGTGAACTATCGCCTCCTCTGTAATTTTAGCAGACCAACACACTCAGATCAAGCGTTAATCATTCATTTCTGACACAC